>NC_087256.1:4997500-5205000 GCF_037042905.1 Lytechinus pictus | reverse complement strand
TACATGTATACAACAATAATTAATGAGACAGTTGTTTGCATTCATTCTGAAATGCCATATGCCGCTGAACGGTTTTAGAATTAGCGAGAGGAGGGAAGGGGGGGGGATATTACATGATAGAAATCATTATAATATTTTTATTTTTCGATTTTGAACAAGTTTAATGAAAAGGTGTGAGTGGAGGGGGGGGGGGCTGCCACAATGTCCATCGGTTCCTCGCCCCTATAAGACATGTCAAATTTCTTAAAAAGTCTTGCTTTTCTACATTTTTTCGCCATCAATACAACATAAGTTTCCAAAGAAATTGGCAAAAATATAATAGAACCATGACATACTTTCGTGTTTCTCATACGACGTCATAATCGTCGCAGCAGCAACACCGATGTCATTGACCACGACAGGGCAGTAGGGTTTATCTGATTCCATCGGAGAATATATTTTCGACTGACCAACGATCCCGTCCTTCGCCATGAAGAGGTTGTCGACAAACATTGGTAGTCGTAAGATTGTGTATGTCATGCCAAGAGATTTCGCAGCAGATTCAATGGGCTATGTTTAGGGGTGAACATAGAATAAAAAGCATAAAGAGTCTAAAGTCAACTGGTCATGGTCAAATCAGCACGAATCATTATCAATTAATAATAGACATTGGTTTAGAACGCAACACAATAATCATCTTAACCATGCATGTTAATAATTGTAATTGTCGTGATTCCCTGTGACCTTTCTTTTAATTTAAAATGGGTTTCCATTTTATTTTCTGTTTTAATGTATAAGAAATATATTTGTACCTTTATTTCAGTTTTAATGACCCTTTTCATCAATTCTCATGTATAGGTTCGGTGAGAGTAACATATGCCCCCCCCCCTTTGAGAAGCACAATTAAAATTTGTAATGTAAATATGCCGTTAAAACAGAAGTGTGCCCTCTTTTGAAAGTGAAGACCTTATTTTTTTTTTTTACTTGTCAAAATTTTCCTCGGGAAAATGTGCCCTCCCCCTTTTCGGAAAAACCTAGATCCACCCCTGGCGTAGACTTTTCGGATTATATTACTTATCAAATTAAACGAATGAACTTTATGATGATGTCAATCGGATGATATAAATCACAATTTTGCTTATGTTGGAAGCATTGGCGGCGGAAGCCAAAAATGTTAGGGGGGACCACTACACAATTTTTTGACAAGCAAAAAAAAAAAAAAGGTTAACAACCACAAATTATAGGGGGTCGCAGGAAAAAAAAATTGACAAGCAAAAAAAAAAAGATTTCCAACAAAAAAATTAGGGGGATCGTCCCCCCACCTAAAACTTAGGGGGGGACACGTCCCCCCCCGTCCCCCCGCTTCCGCCGCCTATGGTTGGAAGGGGTAACTGATAACCTCGCATAAGAAATGTCTTCCGTATATCAAATGTGGGAAAGAAATGGATCTGGGACTAACTTCTATATAGGAACCTCTTATAATATCATTACATGATATCGGAGTATCGACACATCATATTTGACAAACTACATTTGTCCATTATTTTTCCATTTAAAGTAATCTTTGAATATCAAAACGATTTTAAAATCTCCTTTTAAAGTTGTTTAAAGGACAATGAAGATGATGCACAATGACTGGTATTATCAAAATCGGTTTGGAAGTAATGACGTATTAGAGTTTCACTTAATTTCACAAAACAGGCAAGAACATTCTGGTTGGAGTGCTTGGTAATATAGGGAACAAATTTCCTATATACCAAACCAACTCATTATTTCTTTTAAAATTCGAGTAGACCATAAGTGAGGTGGAGCTAGTAGCATGCAAGTGTTTCAGTTTCTTACCTTAATTTGTCGTCCGAACATGATATCGAGATCTACTGCGGGAAAACTGACGACGATGACGTGCTTGACACCGGCTTGCTTGCCTGCTTCCATGGTACGGATGCTGATGTCACCTCGATCTTCCGTGGGAGGAACGGTCACGAACATGACATCGACGCCTTGACATGGAAGCAAGATGAATAAAAGGAATATTATGGATGGTAAACAACATGACTAATGTATTAATGAACTGAAGAAACTGAGTACGAAGAGGCCGAATAAAGAATGAGACTGAGGAGAACATCAAGAAGGAAATTAGAGGGGGGAAATAGAAAAAGAATCAGAAAACGGGTCCGAAAAAAAGAAAAAAGACGAAAAAAGGACGAAGATAAAATACTACTACTACTACTACTACTACTACTACTACTTCTACTACTACTACAAGTCTACAACTACTACTATACTACTACTACTACTACTACTACTACTACTACTACTACTACTACTACTACTACTACTACTACTACTACTACTGCTACTGCTACTACTACTACTACTACTACTACTACTACTACTACTACTACTACTACTACTACTACTATTACTACTACTACTACTACTAGTACTACTACTACCAATGATGATAATAATATTGATAATCAGCTGGAGGACTCAGAAGGGGGTACTCGTGAACTTGCAATCATCAACAGAGTAGGCCTATGTCATTAAGAGGTCTGAAGATTTGCAGAATTTGTTTTTCATTGTCAAAGGACGAAAAATGATTAATTATTATCAAACAATTAATAATTTTCCGTCGAGGAATAATTATATTAATCAGTTAATAGTTTCCGTCGAGTGGTTTGCCAATGAAAAACACTTTTATTCACAATCTTAATTTTAGCGGTCATTGGAACGTTGGACCGTCATCCTTATATAAAATTATGTTATAGAACGCTTTGGATCAACACAAATATGAAACTCAAACAAGGAAATAAGTCGTGAATAAAATAAAGAAAATAAAAATCGGAGATACCTTTGAGAGTGGAAACTAAGTTCTCTTTATCGCCCATTGCAGCAGAAACAACAGTGACCCCAGGCAATTCTTGAAGAGAAGATGCCTTAGCCATACTTGATTCCCGAACACCGGCCTTGATATCCAACTTATCCCCAAACTGGGAGGACAGGGCCCTAATTGTGGCGCCACCGACATTACCCGAACATCCAAATACGAACACGACTCGCTTAGCAGATCCAGACGACGTTGACTCCGGCGTCGACTTCATTCCTTCGACATCATTCGATGTCGTTCCACTGGGTTGGGCCTTTGGATTCCCTCCTGTCGTAGAACTCATGCAATTCCCCATTATCGGGTTTTATATGCGGTATTAAATCACCTTTAAAAGCTGCTTTTGAAATGATAGAGACTTTCCAATTGTTTTGACGAAATTGTTATAAATTTCTTTAAGGTTATTCCGTAAACTCTACACCGACATCGCATTATCTTAACCGCTGGCCTATACTGTTTATTGAACTAGACTATTTAAACATTACGCAAGTTGGCAATATCTATAAGAAGCGAGTAGAATGACCTTTATTAGTTGTGCTTATTCATGTATTATGAAAGCCAAAAAAAAATCAATATTATTAGCCACGCATATACCGTTATAACCACTCACCCGCAGTGACTTTTTAGAACCAGCTTAGCTTGACGACGAGGGTATTGTTGTGCATCACTGGCTCACTGGAATAAAAAGATCAGTTGATATAAACTCCTCAAAAAAAGTTTGGAAATCTGATTTTGATCGATAATCCCTCCTCGGTTTTAGTAATTATCAATGTGTAATTAATATTAATGAATAGATCATTTAATTTTCTTTAAAATGATACCCTACATGATATGATTACCTTATGATTCACATGGAGGTGCAGTGCCTTGAAATGTGGGGCAAGGTCAAAATTCAAAAGTTGCAAAATGACACAATATTGAAAGTCACTGTTCTTTTTCCGTGGTGATTGAGTTTCTCAGCGGTTTCTTTTAATTGTTTTCATGCACCTTAACATCAACATAAACATGGAATCAAACACACCTCTGCACAAGCAAACACATAACAAACAAACAAACCATCACTACATAAACCACAACAAAACATAAAAATGAAGAAGCAGGGGCTTGATTTGAATGGATTTCATCTCTATTGACACAGACAAAAGAATCGTGTTGTGCATTGACCCTTCATGACCATTTCTGCTCGTTTTGCAGCTTTTCAATTCAGACCTCATCCAACACTTTGAATCCTGCTCTTTTGGTGATGGCATTATCATAACAAGCATGGTATCATTTTAAAGAGGATTAAATGATCTTTTGAATAATGTCAAATATGCACTGTGTAAAATTTGAAGTTGGGGGAAATTAATGGCCAAACTCAGATTTCCAAACTATTTTGAGGGGTTTACTTTGCAGCATATAGGGACATGGCTTGAATGGTATTTGGTGTTGAGATGAGTAAAATATACCTATAAATGGTTACTTCTAGAGGTGGGCTATACAGGGGTAAAAATTGAGTGATATTTCAGAATAAAGCTTTACATATCTCATATGAAGCAGAATGTTGTTTTGATCGATATGGCATCATTTTAAAGAAAATCGGGTGAAAAATGGGACAATGCGGGCAAAAAAAAGATTTGAGGGGGCGTGGCCTAAAAGTGCCGAGTCATCGTCTCTTGAGAATGGCCAAAAGTCCTCATATTTTTATTTGAAGGCCTATTCAGCCGATTCTTGTATCTATTTATTTATATGTTACTAGCCTGATAAATCCATTGGCATTGTCAGAAAAATGCTTAAAATTTTCTAAAAAGTATTGAAAGGCAATTTTGATTTTAACCCTAAAGCGCGCCTTAGGGGCCATGGCCCCCACCTCACTAAATTTTACAGTTGAATTAAAACCAATGTGTTATATGACGGGCAGCTTCCTAAATTTTGTTTTAATTAGACTTGCACATCTTTTGACACCAAATGCATGAAATTTGGTCATACCACTAGGGAATTACCCATTTATAGCCCACCGATATTAATTACTATACCTATCATTATCACTATTATTATTGGATCAGAGAACTTCCAATGCTTAAAGGAGAATGAAACTCTTGGAGCAAGTTAGTTTTTGTGAAAGCAGAAAAATCAAAGAATAAGATCAACAAAAGTTTGAGTAAAATAGGACTAGCAATAGAAGAGTTATGAGCATTTGAATGTCGAGATCACTAATGCTATGGAGATCCTCCCATTGGCAATGCGACCAAGATCTATGATGTCACAGATGAACAACTCTCCCCTTTTGGACACTGAAAATATACCCCAAAACATCTCTTTTTGCTCATTCTAATCATATGACAAATGATTCATCAATGATATAATGTTGTGAAACCTCTGTACTTGTCCCCTCATAAAGAGAACACCTCACCTTGTGATAGACTCTATAAAAGTGAAAATATAAGTGAAATAAGTACTAAAGTAATGAGGGAGTTGTACGTGTGTGACATCACAGATCTTGGTCGCATTGCCAATGGGAGGATCTACATGGCATTAGTGATCTCAATATTCAAATGCTCATAACTTTCTTATTATTCATTCAATCTTCCTCAAACTTTCAACAATATGTTTTTTGAATTTTCTCTTTGATATGGATTCAGCTGGTTTCAAGGGTTTCATTCTCCTTTAACACCAACTATGCTTTTGAATGAATGAATTCAATACCAGCAATGTTATCCTTATCCCATTCTATTGGAAAATTTTGTTTGTTGAATATACTTGCACCGCAACATCATGTATCCCATCTTTTTAAATATTTTTTAAAATCTTGTTTTATATTAAACTGTAATTAAGATAGACATTGTAATATTAATCGTTAATTTATTTGTAGGGAACCGGGGAAGAAACAATTGGCTATTCTGAAACGGGTTATCCCTAAGATATACCACCGTCACTTTTGAATTATTTTATATTGAATCAATCCATTCATTCCCATAATACACGAAATAGGTGTAAATTTCATCCTCCTCTGTGTCGCACAGAGCTAGCCAAATCAACCATTTTTATCAGGGCCCTATTCTGTGGAACAATCTCACTGTTAAACTTCAGACAGCAAAGACATGTAAACTTTTCAACTTTATTTACAAACGACATTTACTTTACACTCAGCAACCCCTTTCTCTTGACAAATAATCATAGCCTCTCTGTTTCTTTCCTTCTTCTTTCATGTCCTGTCTTATGCCATATGGATGTATTTTTATGATTATGTATGTATTATGTTTTACGTCTTATGTTTTATGTATTATGTATTAGGTACTATGTGCGCTTATGAATGTTATTCTGGGCCATCCAAACAAGCCTGATGAGATTTTATTGGTCCACCACTATTTTAAAATGTATTTGTATATTGCTTTGTATATATTTTAATTTTGTGGAAATAAATGAAATGAAATATGAGTTCTATGTTTTGTGTTACATTCATGGTTGCGTGTAAATATCGTTACACAATTTTATAATCATTTGATCATGCAATGAATATTTTGTTTATATTCATATATTTTTAATCGTGAATGATACTACACCAAACCAGACCCCAACTTCCCACCCATAATTTTCTTGACCAGTGGTGTTACTTGTATTTATCTCGTCATATCATAATGATGTGGAAGTAAAGAAACTTTGGAACTTAACAATGTGTATTTTGTGTTAGTCGCCAGCTTAAACCCCCATTCCACAGAGAGCGAGACCTCTGAGAGACTGCTGTAAGACCATGAAACTTGCTTGATCTTTCAAAGGTCTTTCAATGGTCTTCGTGGTCCTCGTGAGTCAGAAAACTTTTTTAAACGATTCACTTTTTGAAACGATGCTATAGGACTTGTCTAAGTCCAGTAGACAAGAAGTATCAATTACTCTTTCACAATCATTATTGAGGAGTCTTTCTGAGCCATTCCACAGGGGACAAATTTCAGTGAAGACCTTGCCAATTTTTGGACTGTCAAAGGTCTCCCCTCTGCATGTGGAATCGGAGAAAGATGTGTGTGTGTGTGGGGGGGGGGGGGGTGGAACAACCCTCTGTGATTGGGGGAAAATGACAGAATGAGGTAGAAACATAGGAAAAAATTATGTTTTCTCGTTTAGATGCTGTGTAAAAAGGATGTATATGTTATACCTTGGTCACATTTGCTCTACGGCGGCCGTAGATACCTGAATTCGAGAGATTTCTGCGGCGGTCGCAGAAAATCTCCGGTGAACGCAGGGTCGACGTACGGCGGCTTCCTATTTTTTACAGGCCGTAGAATTTTAACGCGGAGTTATAACATTATTTATTTTCTACGCTCGCCGTAGAAATTAGACTAGCCGTAGGCATGGCGTAAAACGGTCTACAGCGGCCGTACGTCGAGCGTACGGTGGCCGTGCGGCTGCCCTTGTGTTTTTCTACCCTCCTTTCCCCTTCCCCTTTGTGTTATCTGCTCTGGAGGCACCAGGCGCGTATCTAGAATTTCGCACCTCGGGGGCCCGACCTATAATTTTGGCCCCTGTGTACTTGTGTAAAAAATGGGGACCCCTCCTCGTTGGGCAAACAGGTGCCTTGAATGCATGTTGAATCATCTTATTTCATAATCACATGAAAAGGGGCAACTGCAGACCACTTTTTTAATGATGACTTGATAAAAAGCAAACTATCCATGAATATGATGCAATACCACTTTTTTTAAAGAACAAATGTGACCAGGGAGCACAGATATTGCCCTTTCATCGGAGCATGGACCTACTACTTCAGAGTAGTAGGTCCATGATCGGAGTAAGCCCTACTAGAATTATGTGGATGGGCGCTTTTTATTTCTTTACCAAGGGTGGATTTTGCTTTCGCAAATAGAGAGGAGGGTGTATTTTCATCCAGTATATTTTCCCGATCGGGCGTCATGGTATAGTGGTTACGACTCTCGTCTTTCAATCAGAGTGATTCGAATCCAAGCCATCGCGTGTTTTCCTTCAGCAAGAAATTTACTCACATTGTGCTGCACTCGACCCAGGTCAGGTGAATGGGTACCCAGTAGGAAGAAATTCCTCGAATGCTCGAGCGCTCGATCAAGGTATAGCCGTGCTAAAGCCGGGGTAATAATAACATTATCATGTTAAACAGGGCCCGCTGGGAGAGCATTCTTTTATATCTAAAGCGGCTAACCTGAGTAAAATATGACCTTATTATCATTATTATCATTATCATTATTATTATTATTATTATTATTATTACTATTACTATTATTATTATTTATTATCATTATGAGGAGTTAAATGCTGATTTTTGTTGTTGTTTCCTAAGGTGTAGTTCTTACTTAAGACTAACGCGTTTATTAACATCTTAACTTTATTCATACAAACAAGTTAACATGGTTAAGGGAGATTTATTTCATAAGTCCAAATAAATAATGCGAACGCGATATTTGATAGCTTGTGTATAGACCTGAAAATATAATATTCTGAGAAGTTTTGTAAGCATGAGCAGGATGGGTATCTATCTATCTGTCAGCGCGAGCTGAAAATTGTTTATATTCCAAAATGACCCAAAGTTTGGAAATTCTAAGCATTATTGGTAATCATGAACAGGATGGGCACTTAAAAATCATACGATGCGAGCGCGAAGCGCGAGCTGAACATTTTCATATTCCGTTCCAAAACCAGACATTCCAAGCAATTTAGGTAATCATTAACAGGATGTCCATCTAACTAATCATTCGATGCGAGCGCGAATCACCCCAAAGGTCGAATTTGCCCCCCTTTCTAGGTCGAACATTACTGATCGTATAATATTCAGATCAGTGTCGAACATTAATTTGGCGGCCCCCCTTCCTAGGTCGAACAATTGGCGCCCCCGCACTTTTATTACTCCCCCCTTTGTCATTTTCTTTTCTCTTCTCTCATTTTCCCTTTTTCTTCTTTCCTTCTCTCTTTCTTTTCTCCCTTTTCTCTTTCTCTTCTTTCCCCCTCTTTTTTTATCTCCCTTTCTTTCCTCCCTCTTTTTGGCGCCCCCTTTTCGCCTACCCGGGACCCCGGACCCCGAAAACCCACCCCCTCCCTCCCGCCCAGAATACGCGCATGGGCATGGTGCGACACTTTGAAAACCTTCTTAAAGGACAAGTCCACCCCAACAAAAACTTGACTCAAATAAAAAGAGAAAAATTCAACAAGCGTAACACTGAAAATTTCATCAAAATCGGATGTAAAATAAGAAAGTTGACATTTTGAAGTTTCGCTTCATTTCACAAAAGAGTTATATGCACATCCGGTCGGTATGCAAATGAGGGAACTGATGACATCACTCACTCACTATTTCTTTTGTATTTTATTATATGAATTATGAAATATTTTGATTTTCTCGTCATTGTCATGTGAAATGAAGTTTTATTCCTCCCTGAATACGTGGAATTCCATTATTTTAACATTTTGTGGTTCAGGCAAGGCGGTCCTAATCATCAAATTCGTAAGAATTGAAATATTGTATAATTCAAACAATAAAAAACAAAAGAAATAGTGAGTGAGTGACATCATCGACTCTCTAAGTTGGATGTAACTGGCTCGTTCATATAACTATTTTGTTAAAAATAAGCGAAACTTTTAAATGTCATAACTTTCTTATTTTACATCCGATTTTGATGAAATTTTCAGCATTGTGTTTGTCTGATTTTTCTCTATTGATTCAAATCAACATTTTGTTGGGGTGGACTTGACCTTTAAATGAAATGTTTAATGTAAAATATCATGTGACAAGCAATTCATGGTATACTCACTGTATAGTCCCCCTGCAGCCGCCGTGAGGGCGCCTTGCGGCCACCTCGCGTTTGCCGTAGTATTTGTCAAATACCTACGGTCAGCGCAGGGTCGCCCTAGGGCGACCGTACGTCATGATTTCAAGGACATACGTCTGCCGCAGATTTTTTTTTCTCCATAAATTAAAAAATATGCCGTGCGGCGACCGTAACATATGTGACCGCTAGAGTAAGTGGCCGTGGAAATTCTGCGGCGACCGTAGAATTGCTACTCGCCGTAGAAATTTTAGAATCTACGGCGGCCGTAGCAAATGTGATCAAGGTATAAGCTATGACAGATTTCTTTAGACAGTGAAGAAACAAATGATACGAAAGAGTGAGAGAAGAACTGGGAAAGACGATATGGGAAGAACTGGGAAAAATTACATGAGTATTCCTCCTCTTCCTTCCTCTGCATTTCGGAAAAAAAGGGTCTTATAACAATGTTCTTTTCATTTCAGATGAAAATTGCATAAAACATGGTTAAGTATGTATATTTTGTATTTAATGTATTTCTATGCATTGATGGTTGTATCTCCCTCTTTGTATAGAGGCTCTTGATCGAGTCCCTATGCCCTCCACTCATGCCAAGTGGCATCAGAGTCTTTTTATTCTTATCAATATATGCTAACTTGTTTTAACGATGCTTGCTGTTTTACATATGCTACGTGTTATTTCTATAACAATGGTTGAAATACGATCACTGTTAGAGTAAAGCGCATTGATTGATCACATATGTTTATTTGTAAAATTTTGATTGTAAATAAAGTTTTACTCTGGAAAGTAGAAAAGGTGTCTTCTTCTTCTTTCTCTTCTACTTTCCTCTTCTTCTTGTTCTTCCTCTTCTACTTCTTCTTGATTGTAAATAAAGATTTACTTTGAAAAGTAAAAAAAAAAACTTTCTTCTCCTTCTTCTTCTCCTGCCAGTTCTTCTTCTTGTCTCCTATTTGTTCTATCATTCATGTCCCCTTTCTATGATCGACCTGGGCTTTTCATAAAAATATGAAAATGAGGGATATTATCCCTTTCATTTAAAAAAAAAATATTGAAGTAAACAAAAATTGTCATCAAACTTCAAGGCTGAATCTCAAACCACTACTTTAAATTTCTAAAAGTGATGAAAGGTACATGCAATGATCACAATATATAATTTTCATTAAAGTGATTGTTTTTAATCATATTTCCTGAACGAAATATTCAATACCCAACAAACAATCAATGGAAATGCTAATGCATATGATAAATTTCAAAGAATATCACTAACTGATCAAAAATAGAAGAAAACTAAGCAATTCACAGACTTGAATTCAGACAAAAATAATAGTGAATAACCAAATAACAAGGCAGCTCCCCCAAACAGTTTTACCATGAAACAATTAATGACAATGAGTACCTGATTATTTGAAAATAAGATGACCCAATTTCAGTAGTGGTTTTTCTAATCAATAATTACTTTACTGTATTTTCATAATTAATAGTATTTGTAGTATCATAAATGCTTGTATTATTCAATACATCATTGAGCTTAATAATTACAATGATAATAACAGTCAGTTTTTATAAAGCACATAACAAATATGTCTCTATGCGCTTCAGAAAATAAAGGAGAGGAAGAGATATGTTGGGGACTTCACTTTGTTGAGGTTAGGAACAATTTAAAGGACAATTCCACCTCAACAAAAAGTTGATTTGAATAAAAAGAGAAAAATCCAACAAGCATAACACTGAAAATTTCATCAAAATCGGATGTAAAATAAGAAAGTTATGACATTTTAAAGTTTCGCTTAATTTCACAAAACAATTATATGCACATCCTGGCTGGTATGCAAATGAGGAGACTATGATGTCATCCACTCACTATTTCTTTTGTATTTTATTATATGAAATATTCTAATTTTCTCCTCATTGTCAAGTGATACAACGATTAATTCCTCCCTGAACATGTGGAATTAGCATTTTTTAATACTATATGGTTCAGTCCATTTGGTCCGTATTGTCAAATCTATAAAAAATGAAATATTGTATAATTCAAACAATGAAAAACAAAAGAAATAGTTAGTGATGGACATCATCGACTGAGTCACCTAGTTGTGCATATCACTGCATGTTTTGTGAAAAATAAGCGAAACTTAAAATGTCATAACTTTCTTATTTTACATCCGATTTTGATGAAATTTTCAGCACTATCCTAGTTTGGTTTTTCTCTATTTATTCAAGTCAGCATTTTCCTGGGGTGGACTTGACCTTTAAATAGGTAGGTTTTAAGGGCTATTTTGAATTTGTTAACTGAATCAATTGTTTTCAGGGAATTTGTTCCATAAAACAGGGGCTGCATGAGCAAATGAACGGTCACCATATGTTTTTGTTGATATAGGAGGAACGATTAGCTTTGACCTGAATTACCATACCAACATAAATCAAAATGAATGCCTTGATATAAGTTCTCTCAAAATACATAAATTAAAACAAAAATATTCAAATAAAACCCTCAGAATATTTACATACACAAATAAAGTAATATCCACATTAAAACAAGTGGAATGCCTCTGGCCGTCTCACCTGCATCACGCGATTCAATATAGCAGCAGTGCTGATTTTGAAAACTACTATAACTCGCACATGATGTTCAGTGATACTTGGTTACTCTTATTTCCACGTTTTATGAACTAGACCAATACACTTAGAGATATGATGGCAATTCAACAAATACCCCCAACGTGGCCAAAGTTCTTTGACCTTACATGACCTTTGACCTTGATCATGTGACCTGAAACTCGCACAGGATGTTCAGTGATACTTGATTACTATTATGTCCAAGTTTTATGAACTAGACCAACACACTTTCAAATTTATGGCTGTAATTCAACAAATACCCCAATTTGGCCAAAGTTCATTGACCCTAAATGACCTTTGACCTTGATCATGTGACCTGAAACTTGCACAGGATGTTCAGTAATACTTGATTACTATTATGTCTAAGTTTCATGAATCAGATCCATAAACTTTCAAAGTTATGATGGTAATTCAACAGATACCCCCAATTCGGCCAAAGTTCATTGACCCTAAATGACCTTTGACCTTGGTCATGTGACGTGAAACTCATGCAGGATGTTCAGTGATACTTGATTAACCTTATGTATAAGTTTCATGAACTAGGTCCATATATTTTCTAAGTTATGATGACATTTCAAAAACTTAACCTTAGGTTAAGATTTTGATGTTGATTCCCCCAACATGGTCTAAGTTCATTGACCCTAAATGACCTTTGACCTTGGTCATGTGACATGAAACTCAGGCAGGATGTTCAGTAATACTTGATTAACCTTATGGCCAAGTTTCATGAACTAGGTCCATATACTTTCTAAGTTATGCTGTCATTTCAAAAACTTAACCTCAGGTTAAGATTTGGTGTTGACGCCGCCGCCGCCGTCGGAAAAGCGGCGCCTATAGTCTCACTCTGCTATGCAGGTGAGACAAAAACTTGAGTGGTATTCATTGTCTAAATGATGCACAGGATGTTATTCCCCTCTTACAAGCTCACTCCTCGACCCTTTCAAATGATCTTTTACCACTTCAGTTTTTTAAGTGTGTACTAAAACAGAACCTACACAAGAATAAAGATAGAATGAATACAAAACAAGCATCTCTTGATAAAAAGAATCGGGTACATTTCAGTAAAATTAGTGTCTTTCCTTGTTGGAGGGGAGGTAGTTTTTGGTATTTTTCATCCAAATGGCAGAATATCAGGACTTTAAAATCCCCTTTAAAAATAATACTGGTGATATGTGCTTCAGTAGTGAACCTTGAAACATACAGTTGATTCCAAAAAATTTACATACACCAATGGAATTCAGTGAAATTTCTTCCCTTGCCAAACATCGTAAAAATTTACTATGTCTTCAGAAATATAAATACTACCATGACGAATTCGGTATCAAATGAAAGAGCATATTAAGCTCTTTCACATGATTGGGATGCCGTTCGGATTAAAGTATATTTGAGGAGAAATTTTCTTTGAAGGAAAAAATTAATATTCATGCCAAATGTATTCTATTGTTGTTATTATATTTTCAAATATCGTTTCATAGAAATATGTATATTTAAATCTATGATTTATATTACTTTTTTATCATGATGTCACCACTGAACAAAAAATTGTAATCTGAAATGTTTGTGTTGAGAAGTAACTAGCACAAATATGAAAAGTTTTTGTCAAGTTTTTATTTTTAATTTGTCTAAATATGAAGATTCTTTGGGGGAAAAAATGACACCTGAATATTTTTCAGCTCCCGATGACAAAGCAATGTGATGAAGGGGCATTTGTTTAATATCAAATTCGTCATGATAGCACAAATATTTCAGAGGATACAGTCAATTTTATGAGGTTTGGCAAATGGCAACTTTTGTTTGAATTTCCTGGTTGTATGTAAACTTCTGGCCTCAACTGTATATTTAGTACAATGACCAATGTCACTTAGTATTTCATTTTACATGTCTCTTAATTCATCAGGAACAATATTATCCCATTTATGCATAACTTCAATGGATCCAAAATGCTTAATTTTACAATCTAAATTGACAATGTAAATTGCATATATAAATATGACAAAAATGTCGAGTATTATTTGCAAAGCACTACAAAATAATGTAAAGAAATCAAATTAAAAACAAACACATGTTTAAAAAGAAAGAAAAAAAAAAGGAGTCTCCAATATTCTTTTATTCTAACTATGTGATGAATAGATTTCTGATGGAATAAATTCATGTTGTAAAAAATGATTATAATTTGTCCTATTTTATTCTTATTTAGTGGGGAGGAAGAGACCAAATAATCAATTTCATCATAAACAATGATCTAAAAATATTTTTCTTAAAAAGACACAGAAGAATCAATAGAAACGCTTATATGTATGACTCATCCATAAAATATCACTTTGCTGCAAAATTAATGCACAAAAAGCACTGTAATCTAATGGCAATTCATGAACTCTAATATATACTATGTGTATATTCACAAATCTATAGAAAATTGTCAATTTGAAATAATGAAATTATACCAATGTTGAAAAATTAAAAGGAAAAATATGTTGAATAACCTTCTGTTTAAAAACAAAAGTATTTTCAAGATTTCAAACACTCCTAAAACCAAATGATATAATGATCATGCTTCCACCAGGCTCACTATTTAGAAATTCAATGCGAGCTTTTAAATGTCAACTCCTGTGGTGCATGCTGTCAGCTTTCACTGGTTGAATAAAAGCTTCCCTCCTGAAGAAATTGGTAGAAGTTGACAGAAGCTTGACCAACTTATCATTTGACAATGAGTTGTGATTGATCCAATCAATCTCATCTATGGAAAGCCTGTCACACCAGCATTTACAATGTGTGTCTTTTTAAATCATGGCCTCTAAATATGATATATACTCATAATTAACATTATATTGGTCCATCACTGTAGTCCTAGTTTACAAAGGGATAAGAGCATAATTATGGATAATGAATTATGGTGCCACTGCTTTTTGACTTTCTACAGTTGAGATCAATTGATTTGATCACACTCCTTTGTAAGACAAGGCCTATATCAATACCAATGTACAGTTTGTCTTATCATCTTATACAAGATAGATCATCATCTGCTTATGTGCATCAAAATCAGAGTGAAAAGTCTATATAAATTTCTGTGCTAATGTAGCAGGAATATCTCTTACAATTTATGCAACCTATTTGCTGCACAATAATATAAGCAGTGTAAAAGCAATTACATAAAGCTTAGTGATTGATCATGGGACTGATTTTTACGATTGATTGCATTAATTGTTGTGTATGATCAATTATAAAATTCAGTCCCTAAGCTTTATGCTACGGGACCCTAAATAGAGATAAAATTGAATTACTAGCAATGGTGTCAGTCAAGCATGTAGGTACATATTACACGTAATATAACACATAAATAACCTGAAAATAGATACAGAAAATTAAGTAAATTTGCTGGAAGCCATAAGAATATTACACTAAAGTTTACACACAGAATTTGGTACTTATATTCAAAATCAAAGAGAAATACAGTGTACATAGATAAAAGCAAAGAAAATAATAACCTTTTAAGAGCAAAGAGAACATGCTAAAATACTTATTCTTATAAAAATTAGGCCAAGGATAAACAAAACATTTTGATCTGTTTGTTACATGTTTAACATAAGAATCAGGGGCTCCAAGATAATTTTCTACAAATAAATATTCTTTATCAACTATACTCTACATCTTGTGTGCAACATCATTTTGTTATCAAAAGCTTTCATAATGAATGTCTATTATTCATTTCATGTCAAATTAGTGAAATAAAAGAGCAGTAAAGAACACAGTTGAGAAATAAGTAAAAAAGATGCAGCAAAGGAGAAGATAAAATCGTTTCAGCCGAGAATATCGATTGTGGGATGAAGATACCATGTATCTCTTTGCTGATGAATCATTAGGAGAGAAATAAAATGTGGTTTGTTTTATATTGCAAGAAATGAGATTATTTTCATCTTTGACATTTCATAGTGACTTGGTTTCTATTTTGGATGTAGAGCTGTTGGCAGGATAATACTTGATGTCTGGAGATTGGAAGAAAATTAAACCCAATCTTTTTTTTTTGTTTTTTTGTTTTTGGGGGGGCATTTAGATTACGGACAACTGGCTGATTTATTAGACAAAATGCAGATGCATAGTATTTGCACATAGATCTGTTTACAGTTTATAATTGTCTAGCTTGGCTAGCAAGAAAAAGTTCAACGAAAGTTTTTTAAATATCAGCTACACAATATAAACATTATATTCATCAATTTTTAGAAATTGCAATCACTAAACATATGCTAATTGTTAAATTGGCCAAATAGGAGTGTCAATGTACTGTAGGTTGGAAACAACTCCCAGTTTGTTTCAATACATGAAATGAATAAATAAATAATAAAAAAATGTACATTTCATAGTAATGATGCAAAAGGTCAGAGCGGGGCCATTACAGCTCCATATTCTTACAAGGTCGATAACACACCAGATGGGAGAGTTTTCTAAACCATTTCTCATCAACGACCCACCAAATAGCCAATATAAGATTTGCATAGATCAAGTGATCACAGTTTTCAAACATCAATAACTTTGTTTTTTCCTTGTCTTATTTCTTTTGATCTGTCACTTCCTCTTTTTCCCCCTGTAATTTTCTTCCTGCTTCCACAAATCATTTTACTCTCAAGAATGACTGCAAGTTTTTAAATTCATCTAAAGCTGATATTGCCACCCTACCATTGATAAACTCTAAGGCCTCTATTCAGAAGTCCAGTTTAACACACAATGGATCAACTCTGTACTAAAATTATGGAAAGCCAAAAAATGTCAAAAAGGTTTTATTTACATTATTTTGTACATTCTTTCCTAATTAATTCATGGTGAAGACCTCTACTTTATTTATCCTTCCTAGACAGGAATGCTTAGAGTGTCAAATGAACTGATACATTGAACCTCTTCTGTTAGGGAATTACATGTACAATTTATGTCACAATAGGCTTTCCATAATTAAACCACATCTTTGGACCAGAGTATAAATGAAACCCGGCTTCAGAATACGGGCCATTGTCAATATTAAAGGAGTCTAACTAAAAACATGAAAGAGGAAAAGAAAGTATATACATCTTGAGATGTAATGATGGTGAATGGTTAACTTAATTTTCCCAATTCTGCTTTCCGAAAGACTTCAGCTGCGGTGAAGATTATCGAATCAAAGATTCCCGCTACGGTGAAGGTTCCTCCAACTATAGCACAAACCTGAAATGAAACAAAAAAACATGAAAAGATGATAAAGATGCTGAGACAACCCAAGAATTTAATCAGGCATTGTGACGTGTGGCTGTGATCCAAGCATCACTGGAGAAAGAACTGATGCAGTTGTTCGGGGTTCGAGCCCTCGTCACATCGTCCGGATGGTGACATTTAAGGTTGGCCCCACATATTAATGAAGACATGCATAGAACTATTTCACTAAAATAACGCTTAACCTTACAATGTATGAACTTTTTATTGTCTGATTTGATGAGATTTAAGAGTTTTGTTTGTCTCTCCAAGTCACATTATTTTCAGCCTGGAGTTCCCCTTTAATGTCTTTTTACCAAATACCAAATTTTCTTTGGACACCCCCCTTATCACCTTGATTTGTCTTGCTCATGCATTATTTTAGTTGTAAGGCAATTTTTTTAGGCCTGTACACTGCTTAAGTGTCTGAAATAAAACATACAATATTCCGATTGACCCCTTTTTACAAATGAATACCTAGTGGTATGATTAAAGATGAAGGTTTGGGGTTGCAGAATATTTCCTTGTCTTCACACCATGCAGTATCAACTTAAAGGGATGGTCCAGGCTGGACTTATATATCTCAATAAATAGAGTAAAATTCACAGAGCAAACTGCTGAAAAATTGATCAAAATCAGATAACAAATAACAAAGTTATTGAATTTTAAAGATTTGCATTATTCCGGTGAAACAGTTCTTGGCATGTCTCTATAAATATTCATTAGGTGGGTTGATGATATCCCCACTTGTTCTTTTGTATTTTATTATATGAAATTAGGTTTATTCAAATTTTTTCTACTAAGAACTAAATAATTTGGATTGACAACTGATTAAGTGCATTTGTTATTTATTGCCGTAACTTATTTCATCATAATGGAGACACATCATTAACACACGTATGAAAAAATGAAGGATTTATGATTTCATGTAATAACACAAGAAAAAGGAAAGTGGGGATGTGACATCATCAGCCCACCTAATGAATATTCATGACGATGTGTATATAACTGTTTTCACAAAATATTGATAAAAATTTAAAATTTAATAACTTTGTTATTTGTTATCAGATTTTTATGAATTTTTAAGCATTTTTCTCTGTGAATTTTACTCTATTTATTTAGATATAAATATTTCAGCACGGACCATCCCTTTAATAGACAAAGTACAACAATTATATATATATATATTGAATGTGAAATGGGAAATTGTAAATATACTTACTGTTGTGATGAAAGTATAGAATGGAGCTCTCTTTTCATGATATTTGACTGTAATAGGACTAATATCATATCTGAACCATATCGCTGGTAAAACCCTTCTACCATGGCCGTGGGATGCATAATTCTACAAATAAAACAATATGCAGTAAATGTAGTTTTTATCATCTAGTGTTCTTCAAAATTAGTACCAGTATCTTATTAGTATATTATTATCTTTAAAAAATGTCATGGAGTTTTTTGTTCCCTGACAGCTAGGACGATGGTGATTAAAAGAACAGTACTTACCCACGTGAGTAATGATCTAATGCAACTGATATCAATATTATGATTATTATTGTTATCACTATTGCTGTTGTTGTTGTTATAATCAATCAATTTCATTTATTATCTATTAGCAATATTATCAACATTTGTTACCATCATCGTCATCATTATTGTTATCAAAATCTTTCTAACTATGTTTTTTTTTATTACAATCATTGTAATTACAACCATTAGTATAATCATGAAAAGTAGTATCGTCATGACGACGATGATGATGATGATGATCATCGTGATCATCATCATCAGCATTAAACTGACCTTATAAGCATATGTATACTGGTAAGAAATATTCTTGTTTCCCCAAAGATCCTCATAGACAGTAGGTACAATCTTCATATAGTAATCATGGGACAAGTCACCTGTAAATAAATAGTCAAGAGAAAGTTATGAACAAAACAATAATAAAGAAAAATTGAAAAATTTTTACATATAATTTTGAATTCACACAAGTGTAAGCAGTTCTTAATTTGATCTATGTATGAAATTTCAAATAATTCCCTGAATGGCATTTCTCATATCTTGCTGCTGGTAAAATCATACAAATCCTTACTTCTATCCTATTCAACACCTGGGTGGAGATTTGTAAGTGCATATCAATGTCATGCCAAAAGAAATCAATGATGTTGCTTTGAAATTTGAGACCTGGACCCATTGATCAAACGTAACTTTCAAGAGAATTAAACAAGCTGGAGAAAGAATCCCCCAACTACAGAAGTATGGGTGACTTCAAGTATGGTGTTGAAATCTGGTGTTGGTGTTGTGACTACACCAACACCAGCCACAACACTGTACTTGAAATGATGCTGGTTGGGATTGACCTCAGAAAATATGACGCATTTCGGGCAGTTTGTGTTGAATGGTGTCTGTTGAACCAAGCATCCCTTTGTGTAGTCAAAATTTCAATGGAATTTGACAAACTACTATACTCTGTTGATAACCTAAATGCATTAGCATTTCTATTGCTTTGCTTTAGAATGATAAAAACACCAAGCGCATGTTTCCTTCATCTTCTTTAACATTATTGTCCATCTATATAACCAATGTAACAACTTTAATAGGAAGAAAATAAATATACTCACTTTTACTATCTGCTCTATCTTTTCCTGCCAAGGGATTGAATGATGCACCCAAACTCTTATTCTAAAATAACAAAAAAGAAGGGCATGCAAAAAATAAAATGAATTTATCTCTTCATTTTTTCAACAAAATACCCTAAGCATATTCATTCATACAATACCCGACAAAGTTCAAAATTATACTATTCAAAAGTAGAAAATGATCGCTCACTGAGATTAATCCGTCATCAAGATTTAAGGAAAATCAATACATTAAAAAAATGATAATTACTTAAAAGTAGACTTGCTACAAAACAAACACTGGTGAGAGAATTGAGACGTAACTAATTCAGTTCAGTCCAACCCAAAATATCTAATTTCCAGAAAAATGGAATCCAACCTTGGTAACAACATTTGTGTGAAAAAAAAAACTGAATGGTGAAAGCCTGAAAATAATTGGAATAGGAAGAAAGTTATGACTGTTAAAAAAAAATATTGAGATTTCCTAAATCTCAAATTGGCAATATGGTGAGTACATTGTGACAAGTGGTAAGGACTACCCCCCCCCCCCCATCATTCATTGTGTAGTTTATTATTATGGGGAACTTGTGGTTTTTCTTTCTGGATGGTAATTAAATAAAATGTAACTGGAAAGAAATTTGATGTAACTACATGCCATACAAATCATTAGAGTCCCCCAAATAATATACAGTTGTGCTTAAAATTAATTGAGCCCCACCACAAAGTGCACTTCTTCATGCTGATTGCTGAATATAGATCACAACACTACAATGTTCGGCAAGGCAAGAGAAACAAACTTTATTTACTGTTATAGGCAGAACTTGAACAGTTTAAATATGTTTATTTTCTGTTGTATACTGTACCTCTTTAGAATAAATAGATAAATCAATGTGAATTATGAGACAGTACTTACTTGGAGATCATCACCAAAAGACACTTCATGGATGATATGTGTAAAATCAGGTGATTGAGGTTGATTCATTCCTACAGCATGAGTAGAAACATGGAAATTACCAGGCACCTGAAAGAAACAAAACAAAAATGAGAAAGTTAATCAAAACAATAATATTTGCTTAGATAGTGCTTATCAACAATTTATATAAGTCCTTAAAACAATCAACATTAATACAGCAAAACAACCCTGGCTCAAGCAGAGCAGCTGCTAAGCGCTTTGGATTTCAAGGACTAAATTCCTGGTCCCCATTTACCTCACCTGGGTAGAGTGTAGCACTATGCGGATAAACTTACTGCTGAAGCAAATAATGCTATACATTAGATTTGAACCCACAACCCTCTGATTAAAAGGCAAGGGTCAGAACCACTAGACCACAATGCTCCAAGGTTAGTATTACAATACTCGTAGACAAAACAAAACAGCAGTAGAAAGAGAGTATCATAGCAAAGTTTTGAAAATAGCAATTCAAAATGAAGATATAGTCATCTCACTTCATATTTAAAGTAAACACAATCCAAATCAAAATCAATTCAGGAAAATTGATTCATAAACAAAATAAAAGTTTACACATAAAGGTATTGTGCCATGGTGGGTGGTAGTCAGTCTAGATACATGCATGAATCATTTTTTTTGTTCACAGGACATTTTAGCTCTGTTAAAACAGGGACATGAGAGGGAGGCATGTCCCTGACTAAATTTTCTAGTAAATCATTATTCATCTGTGAAGAGTGAGACATAGGGCCTTTTCACACGTGAATCTTAAATCATCAATGTAATGATGATTGCTATTGTTATCGTGACTGTGATTAGCGTTCGTGATTCTAATCATGTTCTAGTTTGGTTTCATACGTGCTAAATATTCGTCATTAGCCTTATTTATCACTGGAATCATCATTCAAATTACGATTTTTTACCGTGTGAAAGGGCGGGAAGTCAACAAGGAGCTAATTTACCAACTGTGGAAGGTACAGGTTATAAACCATAAAGGCAAAGGAGATTAACTTTTATTCAGTACTCACTTTGTTAATTGTAAAATCACTATAGAAAAGACATCCTAGACCATTGTTGATAGGAATTTTCTTTGTGTTGTCTACGTATCCTACTTCATGTCGTCCCATATCATCTTGTATATCTATCCCAACAACTGCAAAGAACGAAAGGAAATGGAAAAAAATGCATATAATTTAATACATGAAAACACTGATTTGAATTCTAACACACATCAATCCAGTTTGAAATCCTGTTTCAAATGACTTACTTAACATATCAAACATTGTAGGCATACATGTACTTTTAAAGAATACCGTCCTTGAAAGACTGGAGACTCCCTTAACACAGCAACAAATAAATACTGTATGAGCTGGAATGAAGAAGTGTTGTGACTCATTGTTCATCTAGGTCAGCAGAAAAAAATTTCTTAAGTTCCACAAACCTTGAAATCCATTATTTGTTGCAATGTCAGGGAAGCTCCAATCCAGGGACTCAACTTATCAATTCAAGTCTAAGTATTCATGCCACAAAATAATATAATTTCTCTAATAATCCCTTTGGAAGACAACCCTTCTTTTAGTTAGCAAACCCATTTGGTTAATATGTTTGAAATAATTTCTTTACAACATAATTTGACCAGTACCACTAGTATTTCTCATAATATGACGAGCCTTATGAATAAAATGCTATAGATCAGTGGAGTACATCACACCAGATTAATTTTGAATGAGCTTTTAAAAAATGTGATAACTATAAAACCATATGGTACTTTTAAAAAATGAGATGATAGTAATATCTAAAAAACATAAATTGTGATGTAATGAGTACAGCTACTTGTGCATTAATCAATTTTGTATATTTTTTAAAGTAAGTAGTTGGCAAAGGGACATAGACAGGAAGCTATATCTAAAGATACAAAGAATTAAACATATTCATATCATATTGACACATATTATGTCAAAGAACATATATCAAACATCAGGTACAATGTGAGTTGTGAAACTTTAAGTCCCTACTTCTCATTTGGCTCCTAATATCCAAAGTCAGAACAATGTCAGAACTGTGACATTAGGGTGAACTCCCTTTTGAATATGTTATCTGGGGAAAATCCGGGGGTAGGGGGTGAGTGTTTCATAAAGAATTACGAGTGACAATCATTGCTCTTCAATTTATCATTGAATGCAGTAATGCGATAGCTCAATTGATGTGCAATCATTGAGATTGCATGTTAAATACTACAGTCGGTTATCAAGATTCTCTCTCCAAACAGATCAGTGATTAAAATTGTTCAGAAAAGAGCCTCCTCATGTTATCAAATGATTTTCTTCATAATTCTGTTGATCCTTATTCCTAATCTTACATGTAGTGTGGATCCAAAAGTTATACTCACCTCCACAGCTGAGTTTTGGTAATGAAAGATTAACTCGTACTGACAGTCTTTCTACCTCACCAGGGTTATCAACATACAGCTCACTTACTCTGGAATAATAAATAACAACAATAAATAAATAATGATGATGATGTTATAATGATTATGATGAAGCTGATTATGATGATTATGATGATTATAATGATGGTGATGATGATGATGATAACATTAAAGATAATGAGAATGTTGATGATAATAATGATGAAAATGATGATGATGATAACAACAACAACAACACAGTAATAACGCACATTTGAAACTTTGCAGAGTAGGCAAGGCACAGCTAATGGTCAGTATTACCCTGGCATTAGCCTGGCAACCATCCTGACATACACGGATATTCCTACCCGTTACCCATTTTTTTACACCTGAGTCAAGCAGCCCAATATGGATAAATTTCTTTCTGATTAAAGGTGAGAGTGAGAAACACTATTGCTTCCACTGATACAAACAATAATCAAAACACTATAGACAACAGGGCCCCGTTTCATATTTTAAAAACTTGTTACTATAACAATGGAAAGTTGTATGCTTCTATTTTAGTACATTATGTAAATGAAATTCATAATTAATTATTTTTTCATAACTTCCCTAGAATTAGGCATTTTGATGGAAAAATCATTGGCAATAACTTCATGGAAAGCATTTTGTAATTTTTCATGTAATATTGTCAAAATTGAATAAATATGTATGTCATATTAAGTTAGTCCAATATGGGTAAAATAATGTATGAAACGTTTTAAGCCATAGATTATAAAAGCCAATGGATCTTTGTAAATTAGGGCCATTAATGTGATACAAAGTATAATACTTACACATCCGGTCTCATGAATGACATAAACTCTGACAGTAGTAAGAATGTGATGAACAACATACTTAATAGAGACACTGGATGAAAGAAAGAGAAATTAGGCATACAGTTATTGTAGTACACTGAATAAAGTAAATTTTCAACAAAACAAGAAAAGGAAAATTAATTCCAGTTCCAAAGATAGGCCTACATGCTCATGAACATGTAAATTTTTTAAAACAATTAAATGGCACTATGAATGAATGATTGATCCTCCACTTTTCAAATGAGTTTAACAATCTACATGTACGTGAATCAATGTATCATGGTAGAAGGAATGATAAAAAAATGTATGACCAGCGGACATGGAACCCCGCTATTCGTGAGTCAACCAGTATGCATATAAAATGAGATGTCATCTTTGACCTTTTGACTCAAAATTCAAACTTGATATTTTATCTTAAAATTTGAATATAAGACGAGAATGGAGGAGGGGAGGGGGGAGGGGGGAGGAGGAAGTGGAGGAGGGGGAGGAGGAGGAGGAAGAAGAGAAGGAGGAAGTGAAGGAGGAGGAAAAGGATGGAAGATGGATAGAAGAAGAAGGATGGAGTATGGGAGGAGGAGGAAGAGAAGGATAAAAAGAAGAAGAAAAGGGAGAAGATACAGCAAAGATGAAAATATACTTTACAATTGAATAGTCCTTGATAACATACCACATGCTCCTGCATAGGTTGGTTGTGTGAGATCCTTAGGGATCTTTCTATAGACATCCAATCTAAGAAGCAAAGAAAAAGGGCACATGAAAGTGTTATATGAAACATTTAATAAAAATATAAAAGCATGAAATTATTAAATGATGCTTGATAATTATAATGTTGGGGCCCTATATAAAAATACATAAAAGAGGAAAAAAATTATTAGAACTTATATCAATTTGGTGTTTAATTAATTTGCATCTTAAAAATTTGGAAAATGGGACAATTATAGAACAAATCATTAAAGCAGCAGCAGTTACATTCATGATATTTTCCTGCTTTTAAAACAGTGAAAGATTACTTATGATAAATTCTCACTTTTACAAATAAATGGGCATATTCCTTGCTGGGAGAACAGTGTATTAATGCACACTGTGGACTATGTGAAGTCATGATTCGCATTTATGTGTTCATTTAACAGTGTGCACACAGTGTTTTCACAAAGTGTACGATGTGGAAATGTGAATCATGCTGCTAATATGATCACATTTAACAGTGTGACGATGATTCACACTGTATTTCACACTGGAACACACTGTGGAACACTTATCTTCTTTCTAGCGCAGGGTGAAATTTAATTATGCCACTAACACTCGGCATAGTGGATGTGAGCAATTAAGAAATGAAATTAATCAGCAACACTACTGAGCACTGCATCTCCCCTTCATGTCTACTCTGTATACACAAACACCTAAGGCAAATATAAAAATATCAAACAAAATAACGTTCAAACTCGGGTTCAAACAGTATCTCTCAAAATATCGCTCAAACACATTTCTCAAAATGACACAAGTTTATACCATACAATTACCTCTTAACAAAATTAAATCCCATGTTTCTCTGACTTGGCCTAACACAGTTATGAAATACAATATTCATTCACACACAGTTCAGTGACAACGGTCTCTTCAGTATCAATACAAATCTGCCTGTACACCACGTGGCAAAATATGGAGAAAAAATCAATGTCCTGGATTTCAGGACAGCATTAAAGGGATACATCACATTATAAAAACAATTCTGATTTTATTTCTGAATACATGAATTATAGTTGCGACACAAATAAATCAGGAATGATTTTGATACAGGCCCGAAAAAGATAAAATATTGATAGTGTCTGTTAATAGTTTTTACTAAAGGTGCAAACCTATTTTAACTATTTTTTTATTAGATCTCAATTTGCATGATGTGTCAACCATTTTTTATTTTATTATTCACCAATCCAATTAAAATATTTGAGAGGTTGATAAAGAAAGTAAAATCAAATTTCCTCAATAATGTTTCACTATCGCATGCTTCTCAGAGACAGCTTTTTATATTCAAGTAACTATGCAGAATGCAGATGAGACCAAAAAAATATCTGAAATTAAATCATGATCCAACTTTAATTCAGTCTACAAATTTACCTTGATCTCCTGCCTTCACAAACAATGGTTTTCATAGTTATTTGCAATTTCTGTTCACATGTTTACAATGTAAATTTTAACAGAAGTGCCAGGTACATGTATGTACATGGGTATGTTGTCAATCAACTTTTCTTATGAGATGAATGTAGTGTAAACCACATTATGATGCACATATACTTCAAAGAATGATTCACTCCTATGCTTTTCACACTGCATTTCTGTGATTGGCCCCGGGGGGGCCACTTCCATTCACGAGTGGATACCATGCGCGACCATGGGGTCTCGGAAAGCACCCTAAACACGTAATTTCCATATTCTGAAAATGCACCCCTTAACAAGTATTGGCGTGTGAAACCCTACCCTTAACAAGTATTGGAAACAAAACGATACTCTTGGCAAATGTTCCCTGAAATGAACCCCTAAACACGTACATAAATGTTTTATTGTTACTGGTCCTTCGGTCGTCGGCTTTACCTTATTTGGTTTAGTACGACCCCACCTTCTACACCTCGCGCAAATCGGACTCTAAACACGAAGTGTTGGGGCAAAAAAGACATCCTTTATAAAACATTTTAATTTTGTTTTGTCATCCCCGCGAATTCGACCCTAAACACGTAATTTTCCTAGCGAAATAGATACCCTTTTTTCATTATTTTTGTTTTTGACACCCTTATCACGTTACGTACGTAACGTGCCCTATCGTGAAAAAGACATCCTTTTTACGTGTTTTTTGGGTCGCGCATGGTATGCACCCGTCAATGTAAGTGGCCCCCCCGGGTGATTGGCTAATGCTTAGCCCCACTTTTGCTTAGCCCTGTTTCGTTTCACACTGCATCTCTTAGCACCGCAATTGTGGTGCTAGCATTACAATAAGCAGGCTAACCCTGCTTTTTTGCAGGGCCAGATAGTACCATACTATTTACTGTGCTAGCCCACTTTGCTAAAACGTAGTGTGAAAACGAAGTGGGCTAAGCTTAACCCCGGGAAATTGGTGGGGCTAAGACCCCCCCCTTAGCCCCACCAATTTCCTGGGGTTAAGGGAAAAAAGTGCAGTGTGAAAAGCATATCCCTGTACTAAAACCAAAATATGACACATGTTTTAAAAGAAATATTACATGTTACAAAGGCAGCCAAACAATGATGGGGGAATACTGACAACATTTTCTTTGAAAGTAAAAAGTTATATTTACACTCGGTCTGCTCATAGCAATAATTTGTGATTTGGTTTGATGTATATACTGTAATAACTGCAGAGAGAAAAAAAATTACCATGTGGCTTGGCTATATGTATATGTATAGAAAAAGTATGATATTATGTGGGAGAACTTGTGAAGGCCAACTGAGAATCATGATTTATTTGCCCTCACCAAACATCTGTTGCACATGGAAATCTTCTCATATCAAATTAAAGGGAATAATCAGCCTGTCTGTGTATCGATGAAAAATACATGATAAAAATGGTTGAACATATCATTACGTCCTTAATTATATATGTATACATCTATATCATTGTCATATTTTAAAAATGTTTCTCAAATTATATGCTTGATGAATGCCACTCAATAGTATACAAATAGCGAATAGGCATGAGTGCGATGGTGCGAGATTTCGCATGAGGTGAAAGAAAGATGCTCTATTCAACGAGGCGTGAGCTGAGTTGAATAGAGCGTTTCTTTCTTTCACCGAATGCGAAATCTCGCACCATTGCACGAATAAGAATATTCGCTATTTGTGTTGTACAACGCCTCGGAATTTAGCGAAAATATGAAAAAACAAAGAGTTTATCCCTATAGTAATCTATGAAAAGGGAGCAAAAATACCGAAAGCAGAAAGCAAAATCCCACAAGCGCACATGACCTTGGGCAGCCTTGCGCATTTAGCCAGCTGGCTTATACGCGTATTGTTCATTTTTACTGAGCGCAATGAATTAGATCGTATTGTGACGTCACCTCCTAAAGCTGTGCAACGGTACATTTTGGACGGTACGTCTTTTGTGCAACGGTACGAATGTTTGACATTCAGCCTCCCATTTGCTCGCGTACAACAAGCTAAGTAGGCGTTGTACAAAAAGAATTATTACAGGAATACAGGAACATATATGGAATTACTGTATATGTAGTTGAATGATTTGAAAATGTCAAATGGTGTATACATTGTAAGTGATTAAAATAAATAAAATTGATATCATTGGCTGACCAGGGCTCCGTAACACAAAGGTTTGCGATGAATTGCAAATATGAAAGAACCGCACTGATTGGTTCCTGGTCAGTATTTCAAACCAAATGCCTGTGTAATATTGATATTGATTGGTCAGTTCATTTAGCAATTGATTGCTAATCTTTGTGTTACGGAGCCGTGGTAATTGAGATTACCTCTGTTTCTTCAGTTGCAATTTCATCTATTATTCACCATGTAGAAGAGAAAGAAGACAACTTCCACAAAGTGAATAACATCAACCAAGGTCTGATACTTTTGGCCAATCAGCGTGAATGGTGCTCCGTCAACAACGACAACAACCGGGCCTACACTTGACGACAGATGGCGTTCATCTCAACGACTATGATGTAATTGACGTTTGCCTTCTCGCCCAGAATACAATCGCACATCTGCATGGCAACACGCTTTGGACCAACAAGCGGAATCGTCAAACTTCAAGAAACTTGTGAATTATGACTCGAATCCGCCTATTGCAACTATATGCATCAGAAGTTTTGATGGAAAAAAAAGTGAGATATTTTCCAAGAGACTGGATGGACGGTCTGGACACAGCCAGAAGACTCCGAAACCCGTAATAAATGCAAGACCTACACTGTAAAGCTCCACAAACAATAGGCACCTACTTTGAATTCCAAGTTACATTAAGACCTATATCTGAATAAATCAACTTTAATTCTGAGTCGTGGCCGACGAGTGATTTATGCGAATCAGTTTTTAGTTTTTTATAGTGATTTAAGTGACATAACTATTAAACCTCACAATAAAGATAGAAATCCTGATCTTTATGTTCAAGGAGAATACTAGTATATTGAACTTGCCTATGACAGCAGCATTTCTACATTCTCTCTGTATCCCCTTTCCTATATTGTACATTAACATACGTTGCTGTTTTTTTTTACTGTTTGTTTACCAAAATTTTACTCTGTAAAAATTCATGTAATTCAACCTTTGGCTGCTAATTGAATTTTTATCACAGTAAATACCATTTATCTATCTTTTTATCATTTCACTTAGATCAAAACTCGGTGTGTGAGTCTGTCATCTAAATATAAACTCCTTACTGAATAAGTTAGATGAACTCAAGTTTTATATAAAATTTTCCATTTGATATAATCGGTCTTTCTGAGACCCATTTCCACAATTCAGTAACTGACAATGAGCTGAAAGTTGACAGTTATGATATGCTTATAAAGGAGAGATAGAACCAGACTGACATGGTGGGGGTGTGTCAAAAACACTCTCTCATATCAACGTATGAAAGAACTTGACTTTGAAAAACGATTTGGATAAGAACCAAACTGTGGAAGGGAGCATCTCTATATATCATCCACCAAGAGTAAAGCTTTAGATTTTAATTGTGAACAAGTAATAATAGGAGATCTCTACTGTGACTTAATTAGTGAGAATCTAGATACCGCATCGCTAACTCATTTATCTGTTATGCAGGGTTCCCTTATGTCTCAGTTAATTAAATCCCCTACTTCTGTGACCCAGTATACAAAAACACTTATAGACCATATGGTCAAATTTCATAAGTTGGGTATGAACAATTTCCTCATAAAGCCACAGATAAATTGTTGCTCCATCACAGCATCTTGACCAAATTTATTGAGTAAGATTTGAAGCTAGAATTACAGTATAGGCTAAATGTATTAAACTAGATCAATAAAATATCAGGAACAAAAACCATAGCACATTAAGTTTGAAGTAACAGGGGTGGCGGAGCCGGTGGATGCGGTGAATGATAATTAAACGTAATTAAAAACTTTTATAGGTTTTCTAGGCATTTCAACTTTTCTAGGCAGGTTAAAAGCAGGGAGCAACTAAATATAAAAATTTGATAAATTTTGAAAATATGCAGGAATGAAATAAATGTGTATGTCAGCTCTGATCTGCAAACTACCGGTAATCAGTTAGTAAAATGGAGAAATTTTGTTAATCATGTAATTTGTAATCTTAATCTTTAGTACAAATGTTGTTTATCATTGCAACAAGCATTTCTACTCGATGTAGTCATTTTGCCAAGCATAAACAGTGACAGGCATTTTGGGGGCAAAAATGTGAAATTAAATATCGTTAATTAATCAGTGTAATTAATATACATACAATAACAGATAATTACTCAGTTTTTGTTCCAGATTTAATTATTGATGCTTAAGATTAAAACTGCAAAATACTAGGGTGATCCAATGTTGCATTAACTTTTTACACCATTTTATGTGCAGCAGGTCCAATTTGAGAAAAACACATTTCAAAATTCATATTTACATTGAAGTCTATATAATAATTAGCTGTTAATTAATCATTTTAAGGAAAAAAAAAGTTATTTGAGACTTAAAACTTTTTCATTATTTACAGACTGGTAATAACATATAAACAAAATTTTCTGGGACCAATTTTACTGTTTGCGATATTGGACCATCTTACAACATGTGACCTTAATATTTCAGGAGTAGGCCTACACTGTACACTCTACAGGTGTAATAAGAAAACCATATTATTGATCATTTCATGATCGACATGTGTTTAAATTGTAAGAGTTTTGACTGCGTTCACAATTATATCCAATGTAGAAACTTGAAAACATTTGTCAATGATCTAACAAACTTACCATTTACTATTAAATATACATGTATATGGTGTAAATGACGCTGACACAGCTTGGGAACAGCACTTGGTACAGACAAATGTCAGTGATTAATAAACATTGTCCGAAGGGTGCTATCCTAAAGCCTAGTGTCTTGCCAACATTCGTCCACTTCATAAGACAGGAGATCGATCATGTGTATCGTCCAATATCTTTGATGTCAATTGTTTTTAAGATTTTGGAGAAGAGGGTACAAAAGCATCTATTTGCACTTTTGCAGACGCATTTTAGATATTTTTTTTAGTGATAAACAATTTGGTTTTAGAGCAATGTATTCTTGTGAGAGTGCTCCATTGTGTATTATTGACGATTGGGCAGCTGAAGTTGATAAGAGTACGTTTTGTGGAATAGCTTTTATCGATATGCGCAAGGCTTTTGATTCAGTGAATTATGATGCATGACTTAAAACAAGTGGAGCACCTCTGGCAGTCTCGCCTGCATTACGCAATTCATTAAAAAAACCGCAGTGCTGACCTTGAAAACTACTATAGAATAATTGTTCACAAAAAATCCATTCATATATCAAAATACTCATTGACCCTAAATGACATTTGACCTTGATCATGTGACCTAAAATTTGTGCAAAATATTCACTGATACTTGATTACTTGTATGTCCCAAGTTCAAAGTTCTAACATTTCAAAAAAATTAAACTTGGTTAAGATTTCAAATTGATCCCCCTAACATAATCTTAAGTTCACTGAATCCTAAATGAAAGGTCATGTGACCTAAAACTTAAACATGATGTTCAGTAATACTTCTAAAACCTCATGTGTAAGTTTCATGAACTAGGTCCACATACTTTTTAAGTTATGATGACATTTCAAAAACTTAACCTTAGGTTAAGATTTCGATATTGATTACCCCAACATGGTCTAAGTTCATTGACCCTAAATGACCTTTGAACTTGGTCATGTGACCTGAAACCAAGGCAGGATGTTCAGTAATACTTGACTACCCTTATGTCCAAGTTTTATGAACTAGGTCCATATGATTTCTCTAAGTTATGATGTCATTTCAAAAACTTAACGTTAGGTTAAGATTTAATGTTGACGACGGCGGGTCAGAAAAGCGCTTCCTATAGTCTCGCTCTGCTATGCAGGCGAGACAAAAAACCAAACTAATGCTTCATTATTCTCAACAGCGGTTAACAACCTTGCAGGCCAACACATTTATCTGAAATAATAAATAACACTATTTTCGAGTGTGTATCACAACAAATGTTTGGGCGTGATCATTAATGATACTTTGACATTCAAATACCATGTTGATTCAATTATAAAAGTTTAAAAAAAATCTTGGGTTAATGAGAAGAAACAAACATACTGTATATTCAATGTGGAACTTAAACTACTATATTTAGGATTTGTTCTCCCTCATGCAATGTATTGTTCAAACGTGTGGTCAAATAGATCTAAATTAACTATAATAACGGTGCAAAAACTCCATAAACGTGCAGCATGCATGACGTGAGTGGTTATACATGGAAAATCCCATAAGAGCGCATTTTTTAAATCCTAGCTTGGTTTACTTTAAAAGAATTGTACAGAAAACCTACATATGATTGTGTATGGTATACAAGTATGTAAGTGGTTTAGCTCCACATTTGTTAAGTAGCAGATTTATTTTTAAAGATGATGTCTCAATGCGTATAACACAAAGTCCAAATAGACTATTGCTTCGAGCCCCGAAAATCAAAACTCAGTTTTACAAAAACTCATTCATATTGGTAGGTGTAAATGAATGAAACTCTTTATCTCAAGAAACTTCAATTCAATTCAATTCAATTCATTTATTTGACATCCTTTAAAAACATATGTACAAGTATACAACAACAAAGGAGTACAATAATTTAAATCACAGTATTTAAATCTAAATGGTAAATCAACCAATAATGTTACGTAAAGTAAGGAGTCTGTGTATGTGCCTTAGTATGAGAGGGAAGGTGTATGTGTGGGTGTGTGGGGTTGGGCACGTCTGTGTGTTAGTAATGAATGTGATGAGGGTAGAGAGGGTTGACATTTATTAAGTCTTATTTCTTGTCTATTTTGCATGTTTTTATGTATATATTTATGATTATAATCTGTACATGTATTTTAATTTAAAGGGCCTATTGTAAACCAACGTTTTATCTTTGTTAATGTTTTTATCATGTACAACTGAATTGGATACCCTGTATAAAGATGTAAAATAAATAAATTTCTTTATTCTGTAGCATAAAATTTCTCACAATCAATTTCGTCCACCAACTTAGGTTAATTTTTCCATAGTTTTAGTGTAAAAAATTAACCCTTTCAATCAATAAGCAAAATTTCATGCATTTTATATAATCAGTACAATCAGTAAAATTGAAACAAATCTTTTCCACACTCATTTTATAACATTAGCATGGAAGTGACATTTTGCTGACCAAACATGTATTCAGATTCAAAATCTCAAAGCCACCTCAGCAGATATGCAGATGACACCAGCTTGTTCATGTCCCATAAAAATGTACAAACTTTACAAAATATTTTCAATAAGGAACTGAAATATGTATCTAACTGGCTTACTGTTAATAAATTAACCTTAAATGTTAAGAAATCAATTTTTTGTTTTTACAAATAAAAATAGATCACAATTCAAATTTGAGGTTTGTTTAAATGATAAGCCAGTTAATGAAGTAACATTTACTACCTTTCTAGGTGTTAACGTTGATAATAAGTTAACTTGGAATGAACATGCTGGTGTCATCTGCAATAAAGTTGCCAAAATCGTTGGTGTTATGTATAAACTCCACACATTGCCGAAGAATATTCTTCTTTTAATGTATAATACCTTGATTTTACCATATTTGAATTATTACAATATAGCCTGGGGTAATGCCTTCCTAACACATATTAACAGAATATTTCTTTGGCAGAAAAAGGCCATGAGAATTATGAACTCACTCTTCTTATCTCTCCCATTCTGGACCATTGTTTACATCTTTGAAAATTTTGAATATAATGGATTTGAATAGAATGAATATTGCACTTTTCATGTTTTTCTATAAAAAGGATCTCTTGCCTAATTCACTTAAGAATTATTTTTTATTAAACACATCTGTACATACTTATTCAACAAGAAATGCCCAAAATATCCATATTCCACAGTGCAGTACTTCCATCTTCAAAAACAGTATATTTTATCAAGGACCAGTTATTTGGAACTCAATCCCTTCTGACATTCAATCAAGCCCTTCGGTATCTGTTTTTAAAAGGAAATACAAAACATTTTTATTGTCTAAGTCTTAGATTTATTTTTGGTTCTCCCCCCCCCCATTCTCATTCGGTTAAGGTTTAGTTAGGTGTTTGTTTGTTATGTTTTTGTTTTTTTTTCTCATTGAATTTGTGATTATATAATGTTTTTAATATTTAAATTTGATGTTCATTGTATTTACATTGTCTATCTTTTATGTATTTTTATCTTGATCTCTTGAGGAGAAATAAATGAAACTTGAAAACTTGAACTAGATTACTATTGATTTATTCAGAATTTTTATCTGGCAATGTGAATACACCCATTTAAAGGAATTGCATCCTGACAAAAAGTTTATTGTAAAAATTGCAGAAAAACTAAAAAAAATATTGGTGAAGGTTTGAGGGGAACCCATTAAAGAATTTAAAAGTTTCTATAATTTTTTATTTTTTATTTATGACTTCATATGCGAGCAGCTTCCAATGTATCAAAACAATTTTGAAAATTCAGTATATCTACAGACAAATTATTTTACACCTGGTTCCTGTTGCATAAAATTTACTATTAATGGTAACTGTGCCATCAAATGGTAACTACCATGGTAATGCTGAGCAACAGCCAATCAAATTAAAGGATTCAAACCCAAGGGGGGCCACTTCCATTGACGAGTGGATACCATGCGCGACCACGGGGTCTCGAAAAGCACCCTAAACACGTATTTTCCATGTTCTGAAAATGCACCCCTTAACAAGTATTGGTGTCTGAAACCCTACCCTTAACAAGTATTGGAAACAAAACTATACTCTTGGCAAGTATTCCCTGAAATGAACCCCTAAACAAGTATACAGCGATATTTTATTGTTGTGTCACGTGTCCGTCGGTCGTCGGTTTTACCTAATTTACACACCATTTGGTTTATACGGCCCCACTTTCCTCACCTCGCACAAATCGGGACTCTAAACACGTAGTGTTGGGGCAAAAAGGACATCCTTTATACAACATTTTAATTTTGTTTCATCATCCCCACAAATTTGACCCTAAACACATAGCTTTCCTAGCGAAATAGATACCCTTATTTTATTATTTTTGTGTTTTTGACACCCTTATCACGTTACGTACGTAACGTGCCCTATCTTGAAAAAGACACCCTTTTTACGTGTTTTTTGGTCGCGCATGGTATCCACTCGTCAATGAAAGTGGCCCCCCCGGGGATTCAAAGCAAGTTACCATTTCATAACAGATACCATAATGGTAACTTTTATGCAACGGTGTTCTGCATGTGAAAGATGAAAAGTTTTTGTCATCATGAACCATAATAAATGGAAATTTATGCATTTTATATTAGATATTGGGCAAATGGTCGTATATGACATCACAAATCAAAAATCTTAAATTGTAATAACTTTCTTAATCTCTGATAGATTTTCCTCAAAGGCTCAAATCATTTGAGCCTTTGAGGAAACTATCGGAGATTAAGAAAGTTATTACAATTTAAGATTTTTGATTTGTGACGTCATATAAAATCTTCAATATAATAATAATTTTTTTCTATCATTTTTAAAACAAACTTTTTGTCAGAGATTCCCCTTCAAAGAAAGTCATGGATCATTTCCTATTTATAAATAGGTATGTAGTTGCACCTTCCAGCGTTAGTTTCCTTGAGGCACAAATGCGAAACGATCTCGATGTATAGTCCTACTCATGAATATTCATGAATTGAGCTGCGATTTCCGCACATGCGGCATGCGCAATTTGCGTTTGCGATGTTTTGGAATCGGCAGTGAATACGTGTGAGGAAAAATTTACTGGCTCTAATTTGAGGTAGGGTTGGTGTAGCATAGTGTAGCGGCAGTGAAGTGGAGCCTACACCACTCACACTTTTGCGAGGTTAGTATATGCTATACGAACCCCGCACAACCAACGTGTTTTTGTAGTGGATTTTAGAGTTGTCGTTAACATCGCGTCATAACGTGAATGATGTTAGCCGAAACCCATTCCGCTACTCACCAGGGCTTTTTCTGGTAGAAAGCGTTCCATTATCAATTTTTAACATATTTTTTTAATTTAAAAAGGACACAAAAAAGAGCAAAATCGCTTGCCTCCGCCTGGAAAGTGGCTTCGCACGTCTCTTCCATGGAAATAAAAGGAAGGTCGTTGGTGGCGCTAATACAGTCCGCAACCTTAATTCAGCTTGGTGGTATTTTTTAAACTAGATTCAGGATTCATTGTATGCGCAATTCCAATAATTGTTTGATAAAATAGAGACCCCAATAAATGCAATAACTTAAAAAACGTACTTTTTTATTATTTTTGCTGACGATAATACTTTTTGGAAAATATTCAAAACGATGACAAATTAAACAAAAAATATAGAAAATTCTATGTACCTTGAACAAAGCCCGCAAGTGCTACCGTTCGTTTGTCAATTAACGTTCCACCAAAGTCTTTACAGTAAAAAGATTGAACACTTTGCCGACTTCGCGTAATGCTTTGCATCGATTTACGTGTAAGATAATTTCTGTGTCTAGTCTTTCAATTGTAGTGTCTTTGATATGAAGATAAATCGCGCGCCCTCTTTCGCTCATGAGACGAAAAATTTGAGAGCTAGAAAGGTAGTTCTCGTATTTTGTCACAAGAAGAAAAATCAACGCTTAAATGACGCATTTTGAGGGACATTCATCAATTATTAGGAATTGACTTCACATCGTTTCGTAAGTTTCGTAGGAGGACTTCATTCTGTAACTGTAAGTCCTCGTATTAATTTTTCGTAAATTAACGTTATTTGTTGAATGCGCCGTGCCTTCAATTATTCTGTAGTCGGCGGCTGAGATGTAGCCGTGGGTGGCCTACACGAACATCACTTGAGGTATGGTAATACAAAACATGACTATAGTATACAACCATATGAAAGTCAGATTCAGCTGCACACTACATCTACACACACGGATTTGAACATATGGGACACACCTCGTACTTTTTAGGAACACTCACGCTGTATCATTTAGATTTATTCGAACAAAAAATGTGTATAAAGTGAACTGTTTCAGTAAGAATTACAATCTTGACCCTACCTCCGTAAGTCGAACACCATACTGAACTAAAATTTGACCAAATAACGTCTCAAAATAAGAAAATATTGGAGTCTCCCACACAAGCCGGAGATGAAGCTTCGCCTTCGGACGGATCCACCTGCTGATGTTTATGCCCCGCCCACTTCAAAACATGTTTGCGTCTGATTGGTTAAAACTCAGATAGTTGGTAAAGTATTACATAATGAAAAAAATGCTTCATAACTGACTCTTATTTTACTTCAATATTTGTTGGCCTTGAAATAGACCCCCATAGTTTCTCAAATTTTAAAGAAATCAGTTCATGCTTAATTCCTCATACTCGCACTGGTAATAGATTTGCAGATCCCTAAATAGTGGAGCGGTTATGTGACAAAAAATGGCCAAGATGCTCGGATCTGGCAGAAAGTGTGAATTTTGGCATACAGGGGTATTTTTGGGCGCTGATTTCAAAAATTGCCGGCCCCAAGCGATTTGACCATCGGGTCGGCCGCCATTTTGAAATCCAAGATGGCCGCCATGAAATATCATTAAATGTCAATCTCTTGAGTTTTACATGGCATGTGACACTGAAATTTGGCATATAGGGGTATTTTGAGGCACTGATTTCAAATATTGCCGCCCATCAGCAATTTGACCATTTGGTCGGCGGCAAAATGGCCGCCATCTTGAAATCAAAGATGGCCGCCATGATATATTATTGCAATCATTTTCTCGAGTTTTATATGAACTGCGGTATTGAAATTTGGCATATAGGCTTAATTTGGGGTGCTGATTTCAAATATTGCCGGCCCCAAGTGATTTGACCATCGCGTCGGCCGCCATTTTGAAATCCAAGATGGCCGCCATTTTGAAATCATTAATGTCATTTTCTTGAGTTTTACATGACGTGTGACACTGAAATTTGGTATGTTGGGGTATATTTAGGCACTGATTTCAAATATTGCCGGCCCCCAGCAATTTGACCATTTGGTCGGCGGCTGAATGGCCGCCATTCTGAAATCCAAGATGGCCGCCATGAAAAATCATTAAATGTCATTTTCTTGAGTTTTACATGATATGTGACACTGAAATTTGGCATATAGGCTTAATTCGGGGTGCTGATTTCAAATATTGCCGACCCCAAGTGATTTGACCATCGGGTCGGCCGCCATTTTGAAATCCAAGATGGCCGCCATGAGAAATCATTGAACTCATTTTCTTGAATTTAACATAATATGTGCCCCTGAAATTTGTAGTATATCGGTATCTGGGTGAGTTCATTAAAAAAAATTGCTGGCTCCAAGCAATCTGACAATTGGTCGGCGGAAAAATGGCCCACATCTTGAATTCGAAGCTGGCTGCCTTAGAAATAAATTTCGTTGAGTTTTATATGATCTGCGGTATTGCACTTTGACATATAGAAGTAGTGTGGGGGGCTTATTTCAAATATTGCTGGCCCTCAGCGATCTGATCCCCTGAGTCAGAGTTATACGGGCCAAAGATATTCATTCGAGCCAACCCATTTAATTCTCAATTTTTAATTTTGATATTGCTGATTGACAAAGATGAATGAATATGATTGATAATCTAACACTGATTCTAGGGAGGGTAACTTTACTGAACTTCCTTTTTTCAAATTGGGAAGATATATCACCACTTTGGAACTACAATGTATTTTTATACTGGCGGGAGAAGTATTGCCATTTTACTGTCTCAAGTGATGAATTTGATCCTGTCAGGTGTAGTCTTCATAAATGCCGATTTATTTTTAAAATGAGCTGGTCGAGGTACCCTTTTCTGGTCAGATATGGAATGTCAGACATATATCCTATCCACTGGACAGGTAGTAAACATTCAATTCTCGAATTTCATCCTTATTTTTTTTAGAGCGCCTCTTAAACACACGAGTCTATGGGAAATGTTTTAGGCCCGTGATACCTCAGTTGCCAAATGGCAGCCATCTTGAAATCCAAGATGGCTGCCATAAAAAAATCATTGAAAAAAATCAAGTATCATAATTATAACGTAGGTATTTTTTTGAAATTTGGCATCATGGGGTATTGAAATTTCCCCCCCAGTAATCTGTCTAATAGATATGCTGCAAAATGGCCACCATCTTGAAATCTAGAGAGGATCGACTGTCATGAAAATTCATTGAAATAATTTTCTTGAGTTTTAAACAATTTGAGGCACTGCATTTTAGACATACAGGCAGGTTTTGGCCTGTTGGTTTTAGAATATTGCTGCCCCAGTGATTGATCCACCGGGTGAGCTGAAAATGACCGCCACTTTGAAATCTAAGATGGCTACTACGAAATATCTTTCAAAAATGTTTTCCTGAATTCTACATTACCTGTGACACTGTAAATTGGTATGAAGCAAAAACTTGTATTGTATAATTTCAAATATGGATAGATAATGAACATATAACACATAGCACACTTTATCTGCCATTTTAAATTCCCATATGACCCACATGACACAAAGGACATGATTACCTAGCTTAGTTCTAAATATTGATTATTGTGGGGGGAAATAAGTACAATATGATAGCACGAATCAAAATTAATGTATGGTATAACTGATGGTAATCCATTTATTATTGCTATCAATCATTTATATGCTAGGCAGTTGACAGTGAATCTTACAGATCTCCAGGAATTACTTTGGAACGATTCAATTGATAACCATCGTGTGTTCGACAATCTGACAATGGGAGCATGTTCGCCTCACGATCGGGAGATCAAGCTCCGACAGCATCAGACCAAACGATGTTAAAAAAGGGGAGTTGCTTCTACCTTGTTTGGCGGTCAACGAATTAAAGGGGAAGTTCACCCTGACAAAAAGTTTATTGAAACAATAACATAATAAATAATGAAAAAAATATTGAAGGTTTGAGGAAATTCCATCAAATATTTAAAAAGCTATTGGAATTTCATTTAGTGTATTTGTGACGTCAGATGCAAGCAGTTCCCCCATGTTTCTTACAGTACAAAAATCAATGAAATGTAGCCTCCTCAAAAAAATGAAATTTTTTTTATTGAACCCTCAGTATATCAACAAACAAATGATTTCACACCCGCTCCAGAAAGAAAAAAACTACCCATGATGAACCATTTATGCATTTTATATCACACAACATAATGGGGCAGCTGCTCGTACAGTATATGACGTCACAAATCAAAAACTTAAAATTTTGATATCTTAGATGGATTTTTTATATCATATTTTCGTGTGTTTTTACAACAAACTTTTCTCAGGGGTGAACTTCCCTTTTTAAGGGATAGAGCAATGTCCGATGTGGCGCTGCTAAGTTGCTGCTGGGCTCACGATCTACAGGGTATGGGCGAAATAAATTTTCGGAGCATTTCTGTTACTGAATTCTATTTTGAACAATAAAATATGTATTATTATCATCCATCATTAATATTAATTCATCATCGTCATCATCATCACCATACCACTATATAACCATCAGTACTTCAAGTCTGGAGCAGTTTTCTTCATGTCGATTTGTAATAAAATATCACAATTAATGGAGCATTATTTCTAAAACCAGCAGGCCAAAAACCTGCCTGTATGTCTAAAATGCAGTGCCTCAAATTATTTAAAACCAAGAAAATGATTTTAATGAATTTTCATGACAGTCGATCCTCTCTAGATTTTAAGATGGTGGCCATTTTGCAGCATATCTATTGGACAGATTACTGGGGGCAATTTCAATATCCCTAGATGCCAAATTTGAAAATAATACATTACGTGATACTAGATAAAGTGATTTTTTTTCAATGATCTTTTTTAATGGCAGCCATCTTGGATTTCAAGATGGCTGACATTTTGCTTCTGACTCAGGGGATCAGATCGCTGAGGGCCAGCAATATTTGAAATAAGCACCCCGCACTCCGTCGATATGTCAAAGTGCAATACTGCAGATCATATAACACTCAAAGAAATAAATTACAGCGTCTCAACAGAAAATGATTGTTCCGGATGGTTATTATTCAACCAAAGTCACTTCAAATGTGTAACTGCAGAAGAAGCTAGCTGGTTTGTGTATGCATGGTGCTTCATACTTACGTAACATCTATATCAGCAATTAAGGGTGCCAAAGTATTGTAATCCTTGCAACGGACAAAGATGTGTTGGATTTGTTTTCAGTGCCAATACAATGGGTTTTACTCACCATTATAATGTTGTACATCATTCAAACTTGGTAACCATATTGGAATTCAAAATAGCATATATTTATTATGTTTTTTTTCATTGATCAAGGATGCAAAGATCAAGTTTTTCTCCAAATTCAAAGTGTTAAAGGCCATACGTAAGACTTGAGCAAATTTTATCTTTCATGGCGGCCATCTTGTATTTCAAAATGGCAACCAAACAGGGGTCTGACAATAATCAGTGCCTAAATATATGCCTATATGACAACTTTCAGGGCCAGAGTTCATAAAAAACTCATGACAATTATCATTGCTTTTAATTCATGGCGGTCATTTTGCCGAAACCCGGTGGCCGGAAAAAATTAGTGCCACGTACTTCTGTTTGCCAAAGTTTGGTGTCATATATAATGTAAAATCCAAGAAAATTATTTTGATATGGTTTTTCATGGCAGCCATCTTTCCGCTAAACTGGTCAGATAACTTGTGGCTGGCAATATTTGAAATCAGCACCCAAAAATAGGTACTCTATTTGCCAAAGTTCAGAGCACACGTAAAATTCAAGAAAATTATTTTTAGTGATTTTCATGGCGGCCATCTTAGATTTCAAGATGGCGGCTGACCTGGTGGTAAGACTATTTGAAATAAGTGCCCTTAACTACACCTACACTGTATATGCTAAATTTCAATACCATAGCTCATACAAAACTAGAGAAAATTATTGCAACGATATTTCATGGCGGCCATATTGGATTTTAAGATGGCGGCCATTTAGCCGCCGACCAAATGGTCAAATTGCTGGGGGCCGGCAATATTTGAAATCAGTGCCTAAAAATACCCCTATATGCCAAATTTCAGTGTCACACGTCATGTAAAACTCAAGAAAATTACATTAATTGATTTCTCATGGCGGCCATCTTTGATTTCAAAATGGCGGCCGACCCGCTGGTCAAATCACTTGGGGCCGGCAATATTTGAAATCAGCATCCCGAATTAAGCCTATATGCCAAATTTTAGTGTCACATATCATGTAAAACTCAAGAAAATGACATTTAATGATTTTTCATGGCGGCCATCTTGGATTTCAAAATGGCGGCCATTTAGCCGCCGACCAAATGGTCAAATTGCTGGGGGCCGGCAATATTTGAAATCAGTGCCTCAATATACCCCAACATACCAAATTTCAGTGTCACACGTCATATAAAACTCAAGAAAATGACATTAATGATTTCAAAATGGTGGCCATCTTGGATTTCAAAATGGCGGCCGACGCGATGGTCAAATCACTTGGGGCCGGCAATATTTGAAATCAGCACCCCAAATTAAGCCTGTATGCCAAATTTCAATACCGCAGTTCATATAAAACTCGAGAAAATGATTGCAATAATATATCATGGCGGCCATCTTTGATTTCAAGATGGCGGCCATTTTGCCGCCGACCAAATGGTCAAATTGCTGATGGGCGGCAATATTTGAAATCAGTGCCTCAAAATACCCCTATATGCCAAATTTCAGTGTCACATGCCATGTAAAACTCAAGAAATTGACATTTAATGATTTATCATGGCGGCCATCTTGGATTTCAAAATGGCGGCCGACCCGATGGTCAAATCGCTTGGGGCCGGCAATTTTTGAAATCAGCGCCCAAAAATACCCCTGTATGCCAAATTTCACACTTTCTGCCAGATTCGAGCATCTTTTTCACATATCTACTGGACTAAAAGGGATGGTCCGGGCTGAAAGTATTTATAGCTTAATAAATAGAGTAGAATTCACTGAGCAAAATGCCAAAAATTTCATCAAAATCGGATAACAAATAACAAAGTTATTGAATTTTAAAGTTTAGCAATATTTTGGGAAAACAGTCGTCATGAATATTCATTAGGTGGGCTGATGATGTCACATCTCCACTTGTTCTTTTGCATTTTATTATATGAAATGACGTTTATTCAAATTTTTTCCTCCAAGAAGTAGAAAAAGTGGAATGACAACTGATTTAGTGCATTAGATATTTATTGCTGCAACTTATTTCATTATAAGGGAGACATATTATTCACACAAGTATGAAATAATGAAAAAGTTATGATTTTTATGTAATAACATAAGAAAACGGAAAGTGGAGATGTGACATCATCAGCCAAACTCATGAATATTCATGACGACTGTTTTCACAAAATATTGCTAAACTTTAAACTTCAATAACTTTATTATTTGTTATCCGATTTTGATGAAATTTTCGGCATTTTGCTCAGTGAATTCTACTCTATGTATTAAGATAAAAATATTTTCATCCCGGACCATCCCTTTAAGGACGTTCCACAGTTATGTTTGTGCGCATTATGATCTGCGCATATTTTACACTCTGCGCGTTGACGTCACAATGGATGAACAGGTGATTCATTAGCTGATTTTTCTCATTATCTGCACTCTAACTGCAGATCCGAATCGTTATTTCATAGAGCTAAAATAGTGGAATTATTCCATGAACCATTTATAAAAATACCTCTACAATTTGAAAATACTTTTCTCTGTAGTGCTGCAAAGTATGACGAATATGACCCCGAGTTTGAATAATGGTAGAGTGATTTTGATTTTTTCTTCACATAGATACAAAGCATTTGGCGCGTTTTTGGTGTGTTAAAAACACATTTGCTCTTATAAAAGTGCTGATAGTTTGAAAACAAGCACATGAACCCCTATTTTTTAATGTTTGCACCTCTTAGGTATACCTTCCTCTACAATTTTGCAAAGTTTGGTGAAAATGACATGGATTTTGAATAAAGTGCAGCATTTATTGTACTTTTTTGGTTTGTTATTGAAATTTCACATTTTTGAGAACTGACAGTGCTATTAGACTTAAAATAGCAAACAAATAGCACTATAAATGGATTTTCCATCTTAACGATACAATTATTAACTCTCTGGTGAAATTTGATGAAATTTTTATGGATTTTGACTGAGCAATAGAAGTTTAAACTCATTGTAGTGATCTTGTGAGGTCTACAAATGCCAAATTCTTTTGAATGCGCAATTCTTATGAACATCTATTTGGGCAAACTTTGAAGCTCTATAGCAAAAAATCAAGCACATGGACCCATGTTGATTTTTGCATATTCGAATACTCAGATTCTAAAGTATCTATGTGCAAAGTTTGGTGAATATGACATGGATTTCACTTTAACTGTGGAACGTCCTTAAATGTGGATAACTAATTTTCTGCCACCCCCCCTGGACAATGCTGAATCTATCCTTGCTATGTATTATGAACTATAGTTTATTTGAAACCATTGAAGGAAAAGTCCACCCCAATAAAAAATTGCTTTGAATAAAAAGAGAAAAATCCAACAAGCATAACAATGAAAATTTCATCAAAATTGGATGCAAAATGAGTTATGACATTTCAAAGTTTTGCTTAATTTCACAAAATAGTTATATGCACATCCAGGTCGGTATGCAAATGAGGGGACTGATGACGTCACCCACTCACTATTTATGTAATTTTATTGTATGAAAAATTCTAATTTTCTCCTAATTGTCCAATAAAATCAAGTACATTCCTTCCTGATCATGTGGAATTACCATTATTTTTAAATTTTATGATTTAGTCAAGTTTGTCATTATTGTCAAATCTGTAAAAAATGAAATATTGTATAATTAAAAAAAAAATAAAAAAAAAAATAGGGATTGAGGAACATCACTGACTCTCTCATTTGCATATCACTGAGTGTTGCATATAACCAAAGCTTTTGTTTTAGGATTTCATATTCCAATGATTTAAATAGGGTCCAAATTTGAGTCATGCACTTCCTATCACTTTTGATTTATATCATCAACCTATTTTTCTAAATGAATTAATAATAAATTATTGACCAGACACACATGACACAGGAGAAGAAATTAGATTCACATATTTCCCTTTATTGCGATGATCCTATTACATCAAATGCACAAGATTATCACAAAAGAGTACCTTGAATCAAGGAGAGTAAATCAAGGTCCATTAGCATGATTTACTCTACAATATCATGTATTTCAGACTGCATCAAACCACTTCACATCATGAATATCAACAGTATTACACCACAAAAGCAGTATTAACAATACAAGTATATTGTTCCCTCAATATAACAAATTTATCCAATTACAAGGAATATTTTAATTTCTTCACATATTTGGTATCCAATGATAAAAAAGTATTTAATAAAACCGTCCAATACTTAAGTTAAAACTATCTTAATTCATTCAATATTTAGGCAATATTTTAAATACTCTGTGTATGCAATGAATGCCCCGTTCAAATAACAACAAAGTGATTGTTTTGCAACGTTATACTCCCACACTCAAGTTGAACAATTTCATTAATCAAAGAATTATGAATGCTGATAACTTCATGTGTAGGAGTGGAGTGCAAAGAAAACCTGCCAAGAGAGTGATTTATCATACATTCACATTTCAAATTTGGAAATAATTTTTTTTTAGGGGGGGGGGGGGTGTAAGCATAATAGAGAAAATCTGTTTATGTATACTTAATTCTACATGTATCCATGTAATACCATGTAACATTATTGAGGTAATATATGCTAACTGGGACAAACGGTACAGCACAAAATAAAAAGGTGATTTTCAAAATAAATCTTGTATTTTTGAATTTTGAATGTCACTTTAAATTTTAATACTGTCAAATTCCAAACGAGCTGAAAATAGATGTTGTTTGAAAATACTCATTCTCAAAATACATAGTTGATTCCTTTCACCCATGAAAACATCAAACCATCTTCATATTGCTTTGAGTAGTACATGTACTTATAAAGGGATTAAATGTTTCAGTGATCTGGGCCAATACTGAAGCCAATATGTAATGCACTATATTAAAGTCAGAAAAACAATCACACACTTCTTGTTCAATATAGGTACATTAAAGATTTCTGCTTAGCATTTCATAGAAATATCTAAGTGCCCCCAGCCCAAGTGAATATACATTAAGATTTTTTTCAAAGTAAGCTTTAAATAGCAGGTAGAGCAAATGACAAGCAGTCATTCTGAGAATATTCTACACAGAATATACTTGTGCACTGTTTGGCAATGACAATGTGATGTCATCATAATCAATATTCCTTAGTGATTTTCAACATTGACAATAACTCACGCTATTTTCTTTCTATTGAATTGAATACTGACCCAAATCTGCATCAAATCATACACACAAGTACTTGATAAAGGCAGCTGGCTTCATTCATAATGTATTCAATTCATTTTTAAATTCAATAAAATCTGATATGACTTGTTTTTGGTCTCATAGACCTAGCTGCTATTGATAATAATATATTAGAATGTAATAATGTGTGCATCATTACAAAAAATACACCAAAAGTTAGAGTGGAGGAAGTGGAAGAGAAAAGAAATAGGTGGCATTTATGAAAATCTTTTCTTTGAAAGATTTGTTACACAATCATGTTTGATGGCACACAGAACTTTAGCTCTAACACAACAAGCATGCATTAATAGGTACCATATCAAGATTTGAGAGTCAAAATTCATAACAGGAAGATACAATACAATGGCAGTATTAAAAAAAATAAAGGGATTCTGTAACTTTGTAATGGCTTCATTGAAAAAGTTGAATTTTTTATATCAGCATTAAATCATAATATTCCAAGAATATTTGAGCAGCATATACAGGTATTTTGAAAGAAGTAATATTACATCAAGATATGATTGAATATTTCATTTGCCTACTCGCATTCCATAGCTTTGATTTGACAATACACTGTATATTATGGAAAATAGGGGGAGGATGGTGTATATTTTTTTTATAGTTTTACTTTTCATGATGAATATTATCTCAATCTTTCCTATTATGAAGTGTGTGCTTTCCCAAAGGGCTTCATTTTCACACCATACTGAATGTGCTGATCCAATTAGAGCAATGTAGCAAAAATTTAAGTTACAAAATCCCTTCTAATGAGGTACACACTGTCGGTTCCCATTTGATTATCCCCGGGGAGCATTTCATGATAAGTTTTATCAGTGATTTTCATTAACTGATTTGCTCTCAGCCAATCAGATGCAAGCATTCGCAGTAGCTTATAACAATACTAATTGAAAATCACTGACTATTTTTTTAATGAAATGCTCTTATTTCTATCTTCCTCCATTGTCTTTTGATATCTAGAATGCTGTCCAATTCAATCTTAATCCATGCACACCGACTCCAAAGTGTATTGGTCTGGATTGGCACCTTTGACGTCTTTCTTACAACTTAGGGTCTTCGGTCACTGTGGTAACAGCCTCATGGATTGCTTTGGCAATGTAATCACAATTCTTTGTGGTGACAGCACACATGTTGATACGGCCGGACTGCATTCCATAGATGTGGTATTTCTCCTTCAAGAAGGTCATCTGCTTGGCTGTTTGGGATGAAAAAGACAAAAACAGAGACAATGAAAACCAATGTTAACTGCAGAGCCTTACAGAAAGATGGGCTGAAGTTGGCAATGAAGCAATGACATTTTCTAGTGTTCAGTCATGATGAGACATATCATCCAGTAAAAGGAGAGTAAAGTCACAAATCACAGGTAAACAAAGCCTTAAATAATTTGCAAAAGGTTTATTGAAAGTCCACATTATAATCTGTAGGTCATGTGAGCTTGTTGGACAAATTTTTTTTCAAAAAAACTTGCACTGTACAAATTCGACTAACTCAGAATCATTAATGACACTAAATCAAAATGGAAATTTGACTATTGGTTTGATAAATTAGGTGGAAGTTTTATTTCAAGAAATTGCAAGTGTGATCCACAATATATCCTGTCATTGAAAACGATTCCAAATTTTTGTCGTGAAATATTATATGTCTAATGTCTATGTTACTTTTAAAAATGTAAAATTGCTTAAGGAAAAGAAAAATATAATTTCAAGAGTAGAAATTTGCAAAGAACTGTTATGGTTTAACAACAATATCAGATACAATGGAAGGATGTTGCTATTTAGGAACTGGATACGGTCAAATATTTTGTTCATTGGTAATCTGGTATCTAAGAATACCTTTCATACTGTAAATGAGATTAAAGAAGGTTAGTCAATCTTGATGGACAATGGTTGTCAGAAAATGCAGTTTGTATTATGTCAATACCAAAAATGTGGAGAGAACTAAAAGAAAATAACATTGTTTTATTTAGAAAATTTAAAAATTCAATTTTGAATGAGTAGTCTGCTATCTGTAAACACATTGCTTAATTGTAACTCTAGAGTGAAACAAATTTATCATGAGATGTTGCAATTAAATGTTGAAAAATCAAGGGGCGAATTATTTTAGAGATAAATTTTAGATGAAGAAAATAAGAATTCTTGGTTGTTTACATGGACACTGAAACTTAAAAGTATTCAAGATAATACTATAGCCCATTTTAATTCACATTTATGTAAAACTTAAAAAAAATTGAATTTAAGAAACACAGATATTTGTAGTGAGTGCAACAAGTTGAGTGATTTATTACATTTGTTCTGGTTGTGTACAGAGGTTAATAAGTTTTGGAAATACGTTGAAGCACTCATAAGAAGATGTCTAGTTGAAAAATTTTGTTTGAAGACTCAGCATGTTGTTTACGGTTTAAGAAAAGAAAAAGAAATTAATTTAATATTGAATTATGCATTATATTCTATTTACAAATTTCACAAGATAACATTAGTTACAATGAAAAAGATGAAGTTCTATGATTTGAAAATTATGTTCATATATGTTCTGGAAAATAGATATGATACTGAGAGAGGTAAACAAAAGGAAAATGTGTATGTGAATATCAGCAAATGGAATTTAATACTGAACAACTTGTAAAACTTTTGTTTTGGTACTGGCGTGGATTCCATCATTGATTCCTCAACAACTTATTGTAGCTTGGCAAAACACATTTTTTCCTCTTTTCTTTGTCTTGTCATGCCATATCCTGTGGATTTTGTATATATTATTAACAAGTTTTGTTCAGCCACAACAGAAAGATGTTTGACAGAGAATCCTTCCCAAACAACTTTAACATTTGCATTGCATATTTTGATATGTCGTTTATCATTCAACACAGTTCATATTTACATCAGGGACTTATGCTAACCGACTCACAAATCTTGATATTCATCTTTCGTCAAAATATTGATTCATAGGGTAAACAAACTTACGTCCTAGTCCTGTGTAGCTGAACATGCCTATCTGATTAGTGATATGGGTCCATGTACCGGGTGTACCTAGCTCCTTCAGTTTGCTGTAGAGTAGATCCCTCATCTCCACAATACGGTTCGACATAGTCTGAATGTGCCCTTCCCTGTAAAGAGGCAAAATGAATGATAATAAATCTCAAAATTAATCAGATAGGGAGTTCGTTCATTTAATTCTAAACTTCTTTGACAGTCTAATCAGATGATTGTAAATGCTATATTCATACAGGAGACAAATTTGAACATGATTTATGTTTTAACTCCAAAAGTTATTGCAAGAACAGATTATTTCAGAATACAATGTCAACAAAGAATAGCAACAATCTTTTTACTTGATACAATCAAAATCTCACTCAATTGTTGACATGTCAACTGGATTTTAATACACATTAATAATAATCTAGTTGACCCTTGACTTCATGACCCAAAAAGATCACCCCCTAGTGCACTCTGAGGTACATTTATCAGAACAGTTCAAAAGATCTTGTAAAAACCCCATGTTCAATAACATAGCAACTTCCACTATGACCTTTGATATCTTGAGCCAATTTTTTTTCAAATACTACTCACCACTCCTGATTGAGGGCAGGGTTACTCAATACCGTAGCAACGATGCGAGCACCGTGATTGGGTGGATTGGACCAAAGAGCTCTTGCGAGTTTCTCCAGCTGTGACTTGATGCGAGGTTTAGGGTCTGGGTTGCTCAACACAATAGTCAGGTTTCCAACACGCTCATCTGAAATACAATGGTATTTAAAACTCACTATTATGGCCTGACGCTGACAATAGGGATTCTTCCATAGAAGGAGTTTTCTCAGTGATTTGATGGGAGCCACAGATTATTGAAAAATTGAAAAATTAACTATTTAGAATTGGTGAAGCAAACTCTCACCTTACCAAATTTCAGAAATAAACTCCAATCAAACATGCTGATAACGATGAAAAAAATTGGCAAATGAATTTCTACTGAAAAACGCAGGGAGATTTTTCTCAGGGGCCAAATTAATCCTAAGGCCACCAAGACCATGGTCTTGGATGCCCATTTGACTGGCCTAAATACCATCCCCCATGACCTTAGGGCATGTTAGGTGCCCTTCTCAATTGTTATCATTTGTGCTGTAATGTAGAAATGTGATCATGTTCCCAAAACATCAAAATTTAAAGGCCTCTTTTGTATAGTAGTATGGGGAACTCTGAAACTTACTGTATAAACCAAAGTTCTTGGAGAAGGACTGGGCAGCAAAGAATTCAAAGCCTTGTTCTACAAAGTACTGTACTGGCCAGCGATCCTTAGCTACACTGCCTGTTGCAAAGCCAATATATGCACAGTCAAAGAAGACAAATGCTCCTGTGGTCTGTAGAGTAAAAATACAACATATCATAAATTTCCATTATCACATTAATATCATGATAATACTTGTTTTGATGTATATGGTACATAACACTGACTTTATCAGAAGTCTTCAAAGCCAAGCATTTAGCTTTGGAAAATCCCCCCAAAAGTCCATATCACTATTTCAATTCATTGCTAGATTAAATGCATGTGCCGCAAAATGGCTATGGTGTGAAGGGTATAAAGTAAACATGTATTTCATTGGATATATTCACAGAGTTTACATTAAAATTAAATTTAAAATGGCGCCCAATCAAAATGAAGTAACACACAGGGGCCGTGGAAGCGGGGGGGGGGGGGGGGGGGCTTCAGCCCCCTACTTTTTTCCAAAACCGTGTACAAAAACGTAAAAATGCCCATATGATTGTGATTTTTTGCATGGTCAGCCCCCCCACTTTTGGCTCAGCCCCCCCACTTTGAAAACCGTTCTGCAGCCCCTGACACAAACTTAAAACCTAACATCAATCATAACGTTAACCCCAATCCTTATCAAGACAATATTCTATCCCTTATCCAAACACATCATTCCTAGTTTTAGTCTGCAGGCATAGACCCTCATTCTCTTCAATTAAAAAGTGGATTTTGAGGTGATTCTTACACATATTCCAACTTGCTGTACCAATTCAAGAAGCTACAGTACATTATTCCCATTTTGCTCCAGCAGACTGGCAATTCAGTACACTTGACAGACAAGGGCCCAGTTGCATAAAACTTACAATGTTAACTACCATAGTTCATCGGCCAATCAAAATCAAGTATTCTGTGAAAGTTACCATTGGATGGCAAAGTTACCATAATAGTAACTTTTATGCAACAGGGCCCAGGGTCCCGTAATACAAAGGTTAGCAACAACATTATGCTTGATTTTCACGATGACTGCTAAGCTTTGTGTTACGGGCCCCAGAGGTCTGCATTTGCATTTTGCTGTCTCAAGATTTAAGACAGCCTTACTTTAAGACTGGAGTCTTAATTTAAGACTGGAGTCAAGCACAAATTCAATTTTGCTTGACTGATTCAAGAAGCTTCGGTACTTAACTCCTATTTTGTTTTGGTAGTCTGAAAATTCAGACCAAAATCTTGACAGATCAGGGTGTGCAAAGTAATCTGATAACTTTGAATTTAAATCAAGTCTGGAGCCGAATTTGGACTATTGACACAGTTACCTTCAGAACCTCAGCAATTTGTTTCCAGTCTTCTTGGGAAGCATCTACACCAGTAGGGTTATGTGCACATCCATGAAGAACGATTACAGAATCAGATGGAGCTCCCTACATAACCAGAAAGAATAGGTGGTTTATATGCATTAATAACAGGAAACCATCTGGCCAAGGCATTTCCTTCAGTAATCTACACACGTTGTTGCTCAGTCAACTACTAATAAACAATACTAGCAATATATTGTTTGATATGTACATTGCCTCATAACTTGTAACTCTATGTGTTCATAAACTGCCAACTACTACCTTTTTCCCCCAAATTTACAAGCCAATCCCTTTTATTTGTATTAATTGATTTATTTTACCTAAAATCAAACTAGTCAATGAGTCGATACAAACAAAAAACGTATTAAATGAATTCTCAGGTGAATACCATGTAGACTGACATATAATTATTATTTTGCACTTTTTCATGGAAACGCTGATTTTGATTGTATTAATGTACGTAACTTGAAGCAAATGCAGTCGAGTTCTGATCACTTTAAAGATTCCAAAATCATATATATGTATTGTTAGATGTACTAAATATAGCTATCGAAATTACTTCAAAACAGATTCTTCTATAATTCTACTATTCTAGTCAATTACCACAATTTCTACTTTGGTGCACTTCAACCAAGCTTTATATAAGCTTTGCAAAAACAAATCAATGAAAATCAATGTGTTTCTCATTACCTTGAGATCGTCCAGCATGCCCTCTAGATCTAGACCTCTGGTGGACTCCTTGTAATACCTGTACTTTTTCACCTCAAAGTTTGTATTCTGAGCAATACCAATGTGGTTGGCTAAAACAAAACGAAATGAAAAATTATGTAAATTAAAAGAAAATAACAAAACACTCATCACTCAATTTTGGCAGTCGAAAGGAAAAATAAACAGTGGAATAGAAGCTAGCCAGCTGGCAAATTTTTCCTACATCCTTCACAGAACAAAGTTACCAAGAAATTACACAAGTGATGGCCCTGTGCGTGGAGTTGTCACCCTGCGCATATAGAATGATCTGTCCGCGCGCTGCAAGCATACTGGGCTAGTGCAGTACGTGCACGGCAGTACTGGTGCACAAAAGTGCAGCCAGCTACTAGCTGTAGATCTATGCATGCACCAGGGGGCCGTTTCATAAAGCTGTTTGTACAATGTAAGTTAAGAGCGACTTTAAGAATGACTGGTGAACCTTTCTTACGCGCTAAACCATCGCCAATGTATTATACCATTTTCCAAAAGAAAGGATCACCAGTCGTTCTTAAATTCGCTCTCATCTTATGAACAGCTTTATGAAACACCCATCTGATCTGATATCCACCATCAGGAAGTCGGACTCCGAAAATGAATAAGTTATTAATTCTCAGTGATTATGGTGTATTCTTTTATATTTTCACCCAGATATATTTTTTATGTATATAGGCTAATTTCTGTTAGCCTAGTTTCCTTTTGTGGTAGTGAGGGCACGCATGGATGATAGATGAGATTGCCTTATCCCAATATTATAGAGAACAAAACTGAAGAAGATTACAACTATTGAATTCATATTTTTTGTATTCCAAAGCTAGAAAGAAGGCTCCAACATTTGAAAATGTCCAGCCACCCCACCCGTCATCCTATAGGATGTTATACAACCATCAGAAGAAGTAACCCTAACTTTAATAGTATGGTACTACTACCACTAGCTTGGTAACTAGGAAACTTGTCAGTAACACTAACAGTGTAAGTCCGCATATCCTGGTCTAGCCAGGAGAGGACAGATGGGGGGGGGGGGTGTCAGATGCTACTATCCATACGAGGAGACAGATGGTTTTCTTAGAACAATATATGCTGACATGCAGATGCATCCTATTGTTCTAGTAAGATACTAGTTGTGGGGGAGAAGACCTCTTGACAGGACTCCACACAGCAGTGCCAAATTCTCCCAAACCCCATACATTAGAGCTAAAAAAGAACTTGAAGGTGAGCTAAAAACTGCAGGAACCACATCAGCACAGAAAAGAGAACATATGAATTCTTTGAAAAGCAAGGGGGCGTAGGAACATAACAGAATTCTCATCAGTCCCAAGAAACAGAAAGATGACCTACAGGCTACAACCACGTTGAGGCCAAAACAAGCAAAACCTCAAACTTTCAGCTCAAGTTAATTGAGATGAGTGTGACAGAGGAATTTCTTAAAGGGTTTGAAACCTTCAAAAGCTCAAATAAGGGTCCACTCCCACATTGTGTTCTGTACACTCAACAACAAAACCAGGATCTCAAGAAGTAATGTGATGGTGGAAGTGTACTGAATTTCGATTGTACATTCAACTGTGGCACTGGCTCCATGTACGTCATTATACGATGCTACAGGCATCCTGTATTTGAGGCTGAAGTCAAACAAGGAATGCTCAAAAGTTTAAGGGAGGCTGCTAGACTGGGATATTCTCCTCAACAGTACACTACCAATGACTCTGAAGCAATGAATAAACGTAATGATCTCCAAGTGGATCAACAAGAACATGAGATGGGATGAGCTGGTGAGCGGTCTGAGCAAACCTTTTTTAAAATAAATATAATGACTCAGGCCTAGTATGTAGAAGATTCAGAAGGTAAATTCACTTTCATAGTTATTCTGTACATACATGTACAACATGAAATAAGTTTATTTATTAGAGAAAAAGTGCCTACTCCCCCCTTGAAATCAATTGCTGATCACAATATACTTAAAGTATCACACTTTTCGAAGTATTTGAAGTAACCATGACAATATTACCCATACATTACAAAGTTACTTTATAACCTTGTTAAGTCTTAACAAGAGGAATGCCTCTGGCGGTCTCGCCTGCATCACGCGATTCAATATAGCAGCAGTGCTGACTTTGAAATCTACTATAACTTGCACAAGATGTTCAGTGATACTTGATTACTCTTATGTCCACGTTTTATGAACTAGACCAATACACTTACAGAGATATGATGGTAATTCAACAAACACCCCCAACATGGCCAAAGTTCATTGACCTTACATGACCTTTGACCTTGAACATGTGACCTAAAACTCGCACAGGATGTTCAGTGATACTTGATTACTCTTTTGTCCAAGATTTATGAACTAGACCAATATACTTTCAAAGTTATGATGGTAATTCAACAAATATCCCCAATTTGGCCAAAGTTCATTGACCCTAAATGACCTTTGAACTTAATCATGTGACCTGAAACTTGCACAGGATGTTCAGTGATACTTGATTACTATTATGTCCAAGTTTCATGAATCAGATCCATAAACTTTCATAAACAGATATCCCCATTTCTGCCAAAGTTCATTGACCCTAAATTAACCTTATGTCCATGTTTCATGAACTAGGTCCATATATTTTCTAAGTTATGACATTTCAAAAACTTAACCTTAGGTTAAGATTTTGATGTTGATTCCCCCAACATGGTCTAAGTTCATTGACCCTAAATGACCTTTGACCTTGGTCATGTGACATGAAACTCAGGCAGGATGTTCAGTAATACTTCATTAACCTTATGGCCAAGTTTCATGAACTAGGTCCATATACTTTCTAACTTATGCTGTCATTTCAAAAACTTAACCTTCGGTTAAGATTTGGTGTTGACGCCGCCGCCGCCGCCGTCGGAAAAGCGGCACCTATAGTCTCACTCTGCTATGCAGGTGATACAAAAACTGTCATTTTGCACCCCAAATTAGGAGTGTTTTCCGAAGCTCCCCTTATACTTCATAAAGTAAACCATCTTCCTATTTTGAAAATATACAAAGCTTTGTTTACATGTAGGTGCAGGGGGGTTACATTTAATTGTAATATTCATAGCTACATATAACTCATAGAACTCAATTGTGCTGGCAAATCATGATATGAACTGATAACTTCTTAAAAGTCTGGATTTCTTGGTAAAAAATACCCCCATTTTCTATGATAGCCAAATGTGCTGGTAATAATTTTTAGCATTCATTGTACAAAATGTGCATAGATACTTCATGTAACATGTATGTAGATATCACACATATGTGGCAAAGGTGGGGTACCAGCACATTATGTACATAATAATAAGAATGGAAGCCAACATACATGTACCTGCAGCATTTTTTATAAGCAGACAATTGTGGGTTTTTTTTAAATCAAAATGAAAGTCACCCTAGGAGGAAGAAAGGCATATTAATTCATATCAATTTGTAATTTGTTAATTAACTTTCATTTCTGATCTCTAAAAAAAAACACCAACAGGCATCATATAATTCATTCAGGATTTTTGTGTGTCCTATCATAGTAAATATAACATGCATAAAGTATATCATACTACATGCATAAGACAGGCATTTTCTTTTACCTCTGAACAACAAAAAACATCTTCTTGGGGCTAAATACCTTACGTCATTTGCATTCCTTCTGTTTCCAAACCAACATGCAGAATTATAAAAGTATATCAGTACTACAAACAAGAAACAGAAAGTACATGAATAGCTTTGGACAAATCTGAGCTAAATTGCAAATGTTACTTCTTATACATTTTGCTTCTTCTGTAACATCAGAACATAAACACAGAATTTACTTATTCTGCAAACATTATACATGTACACCTTCAAACGAGTTAATAGAAGAGAACTTTTATAAGAATGACCACAAAGGCTGGATGAATAAAGTTAACTCACGCCATGTTGGTTCAGGAACATAAATGGTTTTGTAGTTTGCCCTCCGAGACAGAAACTCGCATCCCAGACGGATAGCTCCTGTTCCACTGAGAGCTTGAAATCCCATAGCCTGAAAGGGAGACACCAAGTAGAAACAAGAAATGAAACTAGGACAGTGGGAGTCAGTGGGACTGCTTTATTATTTCATTTGACACTTTTGCAGCCCATAGTCTGAAAGGGAAACATCGAGTAGAAATTAAAAGTGATACTAAGACTGTGGGAGTCAATGGGACTGCTTTATCATTTCATTTGACACTCTTACAGCCTACACGAGTATTATTACATCTGTTTAAAAACACTAGAGATGTCGTTCTGATGTACTTAGCTCTATATAAAAGTGGAAAATTAATATTACATGTAAAAATATCTGAGCTCATGTTCCATACTTCCATCACACTGACCATGTACAATATTGTATCATTGAGATTATTATTAAAATGGTACTATTATAGAGATACATGATAATATATTGTCCTGCATGAACAATTGTAAAACAGTGTTCACATATCTCTAGTTCATTCTAAAGCTGGATAAGCTCGGTGCAATGAGGGGGACCAGGCAGTTTAAAGGGAGGGACCAGGCAGTTTACAGGGAGGAGCCTTGGTGTAGTGGTTCTGACTCTCCCCTTAAAACAGAGGGTCGTGTGTTCGAATCCCACCATGGTCTTGCGTCCTTTGGCAAGGCATTAATCCACACTTTGCCACTCTTGACTCAGGTGCTAAATGGGGACCCGGTAGGATGTGAAAGTCATTGTAGTTTGTCCAGTACTGTGTGCGCCTCACCGGCGACTGACAGGAATACTCCCCAGGGGTTGGAGGATGTGCACACATTGTGTGCGGGAATGACTGATTGAATCCGATGACAGGGGTAATATGTAAAGCGCTTTATAGACACATCGTTCCAATGTATTAAGCGCTATATAAAAGCGGATTATTATTATTATCTCTTTTCTTGGCAGATAAGAGTTAGACAGTAAGAGCTGTGTCTTTTGTGTGGGATTGCCACATATTTTCCCTAAGCTTCAATTGATTTATTCAATAAAAGGATTTGTGAGATACATGCTTGAAAGAAAACAATCACTAAGAGTGTGAAATCTGATTATTTGAAAAATTCAATTTTCATAAAGAATCTGTGAATGAAGTGTTGGAGAAGTAGACGAGTGACCTGGAGTTGAATGTGATACACATTATTGAACCTTTACCAAAGCTTCAGAAGGTCTAACACGGCTATAATTAAGAATCCCAAGGGGCAAGGCCATCTTATCAAAAGGGCACTTAAAGGAAAGGGAAGGCATTGCTCATTTTAGGGGGCAGCCAAGGCCATTAAAAAAAGAGCATCAAAAGTAAAATGTACTTTTCAATGGGACACATGCACTGGATTTTCGGAGGGCATCAATGCCACAGGCAACAAGGGCATTTTTTAGGGCATCAGAGGCCATGGCATTGGATGGGATTGGACTAATTTGAGCACTGGGCTAACTCACCCTATTTTCCTTGATGGCGGGACTGTCGGCTCCAAGCAACATCTTGGTAGCTGCAGAGGTAAATTCAGCAAGACCAGCAATGGGAAGATATTCATGATCTAATGTATGATCAGCTGCCATATCTGCCTCTACTTTCCTCACGACGGGTAGTACCCATGGTTTGCTCTCATCAGTACGGTATGCTACATTGTAAAAAGACAAAAATAGAGATCATTGAAAGCAAGAGTGAGTAATTCTATCTACATGTAGGACAGCTCCCCAAGATACGGTTTCCACATTCTACAAGATGCCTAGAGCACATCGCTCATGGAAGAACCCTCCCTAGAGGATAAGTTTCCATCGGCCCAAGAGTAAAGCATTCCTGAATGACATCTCCTTCAAAGTCACTTGGACAGTCATCAGAACCTTGTAACACAAAAGTGTGCAATGGATAGTAAAGTATGATAGAACATTTCTGATTAGTTCTGGTCAGTGCTGTGAACAAAATGGACATGTAAGATTTAATATTGACCTTGCTTATCATCACTTAGTGATTGATCACCAACATTTATGTCAAGGAGCTCTGGCTGGTTATCATTTGGGAGTCTGGCACATGAACCATCTCTAAAGTATTCCTTAAATTACAACTCAACACAGAACTTTCATTTACTCAGTAAAATTAAGTGAAGAATAGTTTGCATATTCAAGAATCACTGTGTTTCAAGTGATATTGATAGGGGCAGGGGCACATGATGAATGTATTTTTTTTGGGGGGATGGGACAATAGAATGAGCCTAAGTGTGATTCCCCCCCCCCTCCTCCTAATCGACATCACAAGCATTGTAATTTTATAGCTGGAAAAAAATTCACAAAAAGTTAACATGTACCAGACCACTACTCATTGGCCCCGATGCCTTTACAGTACACTAAAATATAAACAAACTAATCAGTTGATGGTATGTATCTCTTCCAATGTACAATATGGATGTAATTTAACAAGATATGGACTGCACTTTTAATTCAATCAAAAAGGATAAATATTGCTGTCACATTACACAATCACACCAGTAAGGGGGTATGAAATTGAAATTGAAGGGGGTACAAATGTACCAAAAAATGTAGGAAATTTAAAGTAAAGATGCCTCAACGCCCTCAAGCTTTTTCTTTTTCAACAGTCACTAAAAGTCATGTTAATTGGTTTTCTTGAACAAGCAGTCCAAGTAACAAAGCTTCATTTAATCTTAAGGAATCTGAATTTGATGGGAACATTTCAGCCATCCACTGGCATCCACTGTATGTTACATTCACTGTACATGTACTTGTACATGTTTGTAATTGTAAATCATTAAATACCATTATTTTTTTTTAAATGTTGTAAATTATTCCCAGCCAGCATAACTGAGGCCTTTATTTAGCTTTGTTTGCCATTTGGCTTTATCTTTAGTTAAGAACTTAGGGGCCCAACTGTAAAAGTTACTGGCATGACTGGCTCCTTCAAGATTCCTCCCCAAGACACACTATCAGTCTGCAACTGCTCTGTCTTTATCGATGGAAATCAATGGCAATGCAACATACAACTTAGAGAACAGTCACTGAACGTCATGTTAATCTCCCAACTTGTATTCATTGTTGTTTGAGTGTTTCTTCTCAATCGATCTCTCTTTCCCTCCCTCTTCATCACATTTTCAACTGTTCCCTTTATGTACATGTTTACTTCAACAACAACTAAAAAGAAAAAAATCTTGAGGGCGTTGAGGCATCTTTACTTTAAATTTCCTACATTTTTTTATACATTTGTACCCCCTTCAATACTTTGTAAAGTTACCCAATAATACCTTCTCATTGTAAATTTCAGTTTAATAACATGTAATTTACTAAGAGTCATTGGACCTTTGCTACATAAGAGATTTAGTTACTTTTACAATACAATTGGTTTTCTTGTACAAACTCACTTCCAAAAGATGATCTGAATTAAAGATAAAAAAGTTTGAACTCCAACAACATGACTCTTTAAACTGGAGTTTTCTTTCTGTCATTTTACACAACACAATCACTGAAACTAAATCTAATTATTCTAAAATAAATTACAACACGTTAGTATGACCCATTTTCCTTATTAAACCTTGGCTGTAACCTTTTGCCAGAGAACTCAAATTATATTTATATCTGTGCATATTATTATTATATGCATATCTCCTATATGATTCTACTCAATGAAGACACGCTGCCACCATAATAATTAATATTTACATCTGTAGTACAGTACGTTAATCAAAAGTCTAAGTCAAATGGATAGTAAATTTCATGAGTTTCCTGTCTATTTCTAAAGTAAAATAAACTGCGGTCTCCCTCATCAATCAAAATATCTGAATAATGTAAAATGAATGGGTATTCAGTATAAAGACATAGGCCACCCTTATTCCAATCTAAAATAATGGATTTGTTTTTTTTCTTTTTTTTTTACTTAAAGATAAATTCCAGTTTTGGTAACGATCTCGAAACGACTTTTTACAGTTCTAATATAATGACCACCCAAGTGTCTGTTTGTATGAATAAAAAATATGTGCCAAAGGATTCTGGAAGAAATTGTGTAATTGCTGAGAAATAAGCAAAATAAGCGCGGATTCGGTCACTTCCGTCGGGTCTTTATTCCAGCAATAATAATACACTGTCCCACGTGTCCCTATCTGTGTTGGTGATCTTCAGCGTGAACATTTTTCAGCGTAGATTTCAAGATTTCACAAAGTTCAGTTTATGTAACTGTACCAGATCTAGATCTTCGATGATATACTGACAATTAAGCCTGGTTTTACAGACTTTCTCATGAAATCAGTGTTTACTGCAACTACTGGCATTTCTCTTTAATGTTTCTGAGACATTTTGCACAAACACTCATTGAAAACGCGCACTCGTCGTGCCGTAGCCTGTGTAGGCGTAGCGCCACCCCGCCCTCCCCCTCCTCATGATCTCAAACCACACATGACACAGTTATCAATAAATGGGACCGAGATCATTCCAGCCTAAGGCAAAAGGGTCTAACTTTTACTTACTACCAGGTCCAAGATTGACCTTGTCTGGACATTGATCTGCCTTGAAAGCCTCAATAAGTTTAAAGACAGCTACTGGTGCGGCTTGTTCGATGGCAGCAAAAGCTGACTGTCCTATCCGAGGTCTTTTGGCTTGGTCTGCGGCAGCTGAATCCATCTTGCCTGGCGAGATTACAAATGTCACGGGTCATAGGTACGAGACTACGAGTCGAGTACACGTACGAGTGAATGATATGCACAGACCATGCATGTACCAGTCGATCGATCGGGTTGAGCTCGAGCGAGCTAGCGCATAGATAGATAGAGATACTTAAAGGAGAATGAAACTCTTGGAGCAAGTTAGCTTTTGTGAAAGCAGAAAAATCAAAGAATAAGATCAACAAAACTTTGAGTAAAATAGGACTAGCAATAAAAGAGTTATGAGCATTTGAATGTCGAGATCCCTAATGCTATGGAGATCCTCCCGTTGGCAATGCGACCAAGATCTGTGATGTCACACACGTACAACTCTCCCATTCGGACACTGAAAATATACCCCAAAACATCTCTTTTTGCTCATTCTAATCATATGACAAACGATTCATCAATGATATAATGTTGTGAAACCTCTGTACTTGTCATCTCATAAAGAAAACACCTAACATTGTGATAGACTCTATAAAAGTGAGAATATAAGTGAAATAAGTACTCAAGTAATGAGGGAGTTGTACGTGTGTGATATCACAGATCTTGGTCGCATTGCCGATGGGAGGATCTACATGGCACTAGAGATCTCAATATTCAAATGCTCATAACTTTCTTATTATTCATTCAATCTTCCTCAAACTTTCAACAATATGTTTCTTTGATTTTTCTCTTTGATATGGATTCAGCTAGTTTCAAGGGTTTCATTCTCCTTTAAACTTTGAACTCATTGAAAGAACGCCTTTTGGCCCCATAGGGGCGAACATAGTTTTGGAGATTCTCAAAATGTGTTTGTCATATTATTATATAAAGGTATATACAATTACGGTACATATACAATTACAAAAGGATATACTAGGTGGAGGTGCTATTTCTTCGTAGTTTGCAGAAATTCCATACTGAGATGAAAGCGTTCTTCCTAATAAACGGCGTACAGCTAGAGCGCTAGCTTTTTATTTTTATTTTTTATATTTTTTTTACAGATCAGTGAGCAGGAGCCATGATAATAGAGAGTGTGCATGTGAGAGAAAAAACACATCGTGCATATCTGGCACTGAAAATTTCATCAAAATCGGATGCGGTATAATAAGAAAGCCTGACATTTCAAAATTTCCCTTATACATAATGGTAAAGTCGCGTGCATTTGAATTGAGTGTCCGAAAGCCCCCCCCCCTATGAGGCGCCGAATGTACCAATATTATATAGAACAATTATTTGTTATATAATCATTATTTATTAAATAATAACTATTATTTATATATAATTTACATTTTATTTGTAAATAACTACTATTATATAAAATATCATTTCTAATTATTTATATATAATTCCAAGTAATACTTCTTTATTTGTAAATAATAATAGTTCGACATTCCATTATTTATAAATAATGATTATTTGTTTTTCATTATTTATAAATAATGATTATTTGTTTTTCATTATTTACAAATAATCATTATTTGTTTTTCATTATTTATAAATAATGATTATTTGTTTTTCATTATTTATAAATAATGATTATTTGTTTTTCATTATTTACAAATAATGATTATTTGTTTTTCATTATTTATAAATAATGATTATTTGTTTTTCATTATTTATAAATAATGATTATTTGTTTTTCATTATTTATAAATAATGATTATTTGTTTTTCATTATTTACAAATAATGATTATTTGTTTTTCATTATTTATAAATAATGATTATTTGCTTTTCATTATTTATAAATAATTTGTTGAGTTTTCCATTATTTATAAATAATGATTATTTGTTAAATAATGAAAACGTCTACTTCATTATTTATAAATAATTTTTTCGAGTGCACCATTATTCTCATTATTTATAAATAATCATTATTTAATGTTCGAGTTTTCCATTATTTATAAATAAAGATTATTTGTTAAATAATGAAATATCTACTTCATTATTTATAAATAATAATTTTGTTTCAATATCCCATTATTTATAAATAATCATTATTTATAAACAATTTTTACAGTTTGCCATTATATACAAATAATCATTATTTATATACAAATAACCATTATTTATTAAATAATGCCATTATTTATTAAATAATGGAAAACTCGCTATAACATGCAAATGTGGGACCGCCCATGATATGAATATTCATGATGCGATTTCCTTTTTCGTGATTTTTCTTCACAAATTTTTGTCCATTTCCTCTTCATAATGACATTTCTTGAAGCAATTTTCTAGGGATATGGTCTGATTGTAATATTCTTCATTTTCTATATAACTTCGTCTTCGTAGATATGAGCTGAGAGAGTGAAATATCAGTGTACTTGTACAGGCCCTTCTACTTTTTGTAAATATTTCTTGTTGCTTTTTTTGTTAAGTTAATTTTTCCTGGTGTAGAGATAAGTTTCAGTTCTAATAATGCACTTCATATACATTTTGGAGTGTCTGTTTGAGGCGTTTGGGGCGATTTCACCCTGGCCCCATAAAATGCTCGCAACGACAATACGGGGGCATGATGACCCCTACATTTTTAAAGCTTGGTCGCTTCGCTGTGTCGCTTTCAACTTGAGAAAGTTTACGCGTCTGCTCCCCCCCCCCCCCCCTCCTCCGAAAGAAATTCTGTATACGGCCATGCTCTAAAGAGCCTGGCACATTGATTTATGTATACTTCATTATTTTTATCTCATTATCATCATGGCCTTACGCAGAATTTTTTCCGGGGGGGGGGTGGGGGGAGCATGACGCGCGTAAACTTTCTCAAAAAATTCTTGAAAGCGAGACAGCCACGGGACCAAGCCCAAATGACAAGCTTGGTCGCTTCGCTGTCTCGCTTTCAACTTGAGAACGTTTACGCGCGTCTGCCCCCACCCCCCGAAAGAAATTCTGTGAACGGCCATGCTCAAAAGAGCATATGGCACATTGATTTATATGTACTTTTCATTTTCATTATTTTTATCACATTATCATCATGGCCTTGCACAGAATTTTTACCGGGGGGGGGGGGGAGCAGCTAGGACGCGCGTAAAGTTTCTCAAAAAAATCTTGAAAGCAAGACAGCGACGCGACCAAGCTCAAATGACAAGCTTGGTCGCTTCGCTTTTTCAAGATTTTTATGAGAAAGTTTACGCGCGTCCTGCTCCCCCCACCCCCCCCCCCCCCCGGAAAAAATTCTGCGTAAGGCCATGATGATAATGAGATAAAAATAATGAAAATGAAGTATACATAAATCAATGTGCCAGGCTCTTTAGAGCATGGCCGTATACAGAATTTCTTTCGGAGGAGGGGGGGGGGGAAGCAGACGCGTAAACTTTCTCAAGTTGAAAGCGACACAGCGAAGCGACCAAGCTTGTCATTTGGGCACTTTTTGGAGTTTTAAAAGTAAAATACGAAGGCTTTCGTGCACACTTTTGGTGAATTTTGTGATAATTTTCAATAGAAAAATAAGTTTTTAAAAAATTAGGGGTCATCATGCCCCCGTATTGTCGTTGCGAGCATTTTGGGGCCAGGGTGAAATCGCCCCAAACGCCTCAAACAGACACTCCAAAATGTATTTGAAGTGCATTATTAGAACTGAAACTTATCTCTACACCAGGAAAAATTAACTTAACAAAAAAAGCAACAAGAAATATTTATAAAAAGTAGAAGGGCCTGTACAAGTACACTGATATTTCACTCTCTCAGCTCATATGCACTTGATCGACTTCCATCGAGGATTCGGGCTAAATTCCGCCCGCCACTTCCGGGGACCAACCAACGTAGTATTTCGATGAAGAGCACTCCGTCGATTCACCGGTTGTCCCTACGATACACGCGCGCCTATGGGGATTGTGAACTGTAGGAAAAATCGTATAAAATTACACTTTTTGATATTTCTACGAAGACGAAGTTATATAGAAAATGAAGAATATTACAATCAGACCATATCCCTAGAAAATTGCTTCAAGAAATGTCATTATGAAGAGGAAATGGACAAAAATTTGTGAAGAAAAATCACGAAAAAGGAAATCGCATCATGAATATTCATATCATGGGCGGTCCCATATTTGCATGTTATAGCGAGTTTTCCATTATTTAATAAATAATGGCATTATTTAATAAATAATGGTTATTTGTATATAAATAATGATTATTTGTATATAATGGCAAACTGTAAAAATTGTTTATAAATAATGATTATTTATAAATAATGGGATATTGAAACAAAATTATTATTTATAAATAATGAAGTAGATATTTCATTATTTAACAAATAATCTTTATTTATAAATAATGGAAAACTCGAACATTAAATAATGATTATTTATAAATAATGGGATATTGAAACAAAATTATTATTTATAAATAATGAAGTAGATATTTCATTATTTAACAAATAATCTTTATTTATAAATAATGGAAAACTCGAACATTAAATAATGATTATTTATAAATAATGAGAATAATGGTGCACTCAAAAAAATTATTTATAAATAATGAAGTAGACGTTTTCATTATTTAACAAATAATCATTATTTATAAATAATGGAAAACTCAACAAATTATTTATAGATAATGAAAAACAAATAATCATTATTTATAAATAATGAAAAACAAATAATCATTATTTATAAATAATGAAAAACAAATAATCATTATTTGTAAATAATGAAAAACAAATAATCATTATTTATAAATAATGAAAAACAAATAATCATTATTTATAAATAATGAAAAACAAATAATCATTATTTATAAATAATGGAATGTCGAACTATTATTATTTACAAATAATGAAGTATTACTTGGAATTATATATAAATAATTAGAAATGATATTTTATATAATAGTAGTTATTTACAAATAAAATGTAAATTATATATAAATAATAGTTATTATTTAATAAATAATGATTATATAACAAATAATTGTTCTATATAATATTGGTACATTCGGCGCCTCATACCCCCCCCCCCCCCCCCCACACAGCTCCAACACAAAGAACAGTGGTTATCATGAACGTAATATTGCAGAAATCCGGGTATATCTTTATAACTATTAATAATTTCACACCAGATTGATAATAATGTGAAAATGTTATCCAATTCCATTAATTTAATGTAAATATTATTACAATTAATTCACTATTTACGTCTCGCTGTTCATTTGAAAGTGTCCATGCTCACAACTCTTGCTATGACAAATTAACGGTCTAAATTTGCCACCCATATTTTCGAGACGCTGGCACCTTTGTTTTCCCCCTGGAATATAAGGGTAAAAAAGGTCGAGATTGATTGTCATCTCAATGCTAAATAGATTACCTACAGTTTGATTTATAATACTTTATGACTGGTATAATGGTTACATCTCATTTTTTCCCAAAACTTTGAGATCGAGCAGGCAGAACATGGCATATTTCTGTGTACAACGTCACGTGACTAACGTATGATAGTTTCCGGTCCTAGACCCTTTTCATTTGAAACAATTAATACAGTCTTATCAAACTTTATTAACGCATTTAATGTTGAAAGTAACAATGTTCTTGTACTATAAAGCTTTGACTACTGATATTTATGATATAGCTACAGTTTGAGGAAGCAAATATCGAGTCCAAAATTGATTTTGATTTGCAATAGGGTCTGCGTAAGTATACTATATAATAACAGGCTAGCATCGTCTGCTACGTAAACCAAATGAGCGAATATGACCGAAACTAACCATTATGAGTTTTCACAAAAACAAGAGTTATAATTTTATGCGTAAATCAGTGAAATGCACTGAGGGCCGAGTCGATGATGTCCCTCATATAGCTTGTTTTGTTTGAATTATATAATATTTAAATTTTTACATATTTGACAATGAGGATCCTCTTATTTGAACCACAAAATGTTAACACACTGGTAATTTCACATGTTCAGGGAGGATTAAAACTTTATTTCACATGACAATGAGGAGAAAATTAGAATATTTTCATATTCTATACATAAAAACAAATTAAAGAAATAGTGAGTGGTCTCCTCATTTTATACCGTCCACTGTTTTGCAGTGTGCCAATAGAACTGCTTGAAAATATCATAGCTTTCCTATTTTACATTCGATTTTGATGAAATTTTCAGTGTTATGCTTGTTTGCAGGTTTATGTTTCTTAAAGCCGTGACTATTTGTTAGGGTTGACTTGCCCTAGCTGCACACCCGACAATTAAAGGGGAATTAAACTTTTGGAATAATTAGGCTTGTGTCGAAACAGAACAATCAAATAAACAGATCAACGAAAGTTTGAGAAAAATCGGACAAACAATGAGAAAGTTATGAGCATTTGAATATTGCAATCACTAATACTATGGAGATCCTCTCATGGCTATGCGACAAGGATGTGTGATGTCACATGTGAACAACTTTCCCTTTGATGGACTATGGAATACCCCAAAAATGTCTCTTTTTGCTTTTTCTTATGGTGCAAACTCTTCATCCATGATGCATTCTTTAAATATCTGTATTACATGCCCTCATATAGAAAGAACACATGATCTACTGATAGATGTGATAATAGAGGCAATTTAAGTGAAATATACACAACAAAAAAAGTAAGTCCCCCCTAAATCAAATTGCTGTAACTTTTGAACGGAATTATTTTGAGATATGATATTCCGTAGATGGTTTTCTACATTCATTAAGCAACTCCCGGAGAAAAATAAGATTGATCGGTTGAGTCATGCATGAGTAATTAAAGATTGAATTAAAAATGACCATTTTTGAAAGTCACAAGAGTCGTTTTTCAGATTGTGCACATACAAAGTTGGGCAAATGTTGTCTTTAGGTGAATTTTATGGTGTTATGCTGTTTTACTATCCATCATTTAGCCACTCCACACACAATTTTGATATCATATATTCATGGTTGAGTGAGCACAATATATTGCAGGGGCCTCAGAAGCGGGGGGGGGGGGGGGCTGGGCGGGGAGCTTCATCCCCCCACTTTTTTCCAAAAGCATGTACAAAAATGTAAAAATGACCATACGATTGTGATTTTTTGCATGGTCAGCCCCCCCCCCACTTTGAAAACCCTTCCCCGGCCCCTGTATTGTAACGTATCATCATAGGGGTTTATGGTTGTATCTTCTACAACTTGTTAGATCATGTTAAAATTTGAAAATGTTGGTGGCTCCCCCGATTATAGGCCCCTCCCCCATTTTAAAATGCTGGACCCATCACTGATTTGTCCATAAATTAAACTGATCATGAGAAAATGTTAGGAAAAGAATACATTTATGCAGTATAAAGAGTATTTATTCCTAAGTTTTCGAATGTGCTCGCTCAACCATGAAAATTTTTTAAGTTCGGAAAGTGTGTGGTGATAGAAATTATGGATGATAAAAACAATAGGAATTAAAGTCTTATTTGAAACCGAATATGCCCCCAATATTCACTTTATTACCCTTTAAAATGAGTCTGTGACATTGAAAATACAAATTTTTCCACTTTGATGCGTGCTCACTCATCCATAAATAGACAAATCGATTTCATTTTTGCACAGAATTCTGCCCATAGGTTGATAAACATTACTGCCAAATGACATTGCTAAAGACAGCCGTGAAAAAAAGTTCCACCATATTGAATAAGGGGTTACTTATTCTTAAACATGTGCACCCATAATGTACACAGGTCTATGAGAAACGAAGTCATAATTTTAACAAATATGAAATGAGGGTTTGTTTCATGGACAGTTTTTGTTACTTCTGCCAATAGTTATTTCATGAAACTTCGTACATGGCTTCAGAGTAACACTATCCAAAAGGCGCGCACACCAAAATGACCATTCGATACGACACAGAGTGGGGCCAAGGCCTTGAACTTTCTTCTCATTTGCATAATTTTCGAATATTGTGTGCTCACTGATGCATTAAACATCGGGATTTTCATAAAAATCAAATCTAATGAACTATGCAAGGAGGTTTGTGACAGATATCCATTGTAGCAAATTGCATTTTTTCCAATAACGTAAAAAAGAGCTAATCGCATTCCACATGTTCATTCAAGCGTGGATATTTAATTAAACGCCTTTGAATCATTGAAGCATGTTAATTGGTCGTGAACATAACGAAAAAGTTGAGAAAAGATCATTTTCAGTTCCCAAAATGAACCAATACTTGCCTAAGATATTTGAAAATCGTATTTTTTGTTTTCAATAAATGTTCATTGAACCGTGAAACGATGAATATTGTTGAAGAAACTCTTCCAAAAATAACTGTCATCATATTCTATCATTTTTATTGATATAAATGTGTAAAAAATCCAATTATAGCAAATTTGGACTTGTGTTTATTCAACCGTGAAATTTAGCCAAAAAAGTTGTATCGTCTTTTAGAGAGTACATTTTACAAGCCTTCTGACAATTTTTTATGATGAGAATGTGGAATTGGTTCCAATAAAATGGAATCAAAGTCATGATATTTGGCTTGTGACTTTTGAAAAGGGACATTTTTGCCTTCTGACGGTGCCTACTGAAGCATGAAGTGAAATAGGTCCAAAACGTTTACTCAGAGGGTAGCTTATAAAATTACCTACACGCTCATGTAAAAATATATTAAAAACTCGCATTGGTTCGGAAATTATTGATGTTTGTTTAAGGGGGGACTTACTTTTGTTGTTGTGTATATATACTAAAGTAATGGGGAGAGTTGTTCACAAGTGACATCACACATCTTTGTCGCATTGCCAATGTGAGGATCTCCATAGCATTAGTGATCGCAATATTCAAATGCTCATAACCTTCTCATTATTTGTCCGATTTTTCTCGAACTTTCGTTGATCTGTTTCGTTAATTTTTCTGTTTTCACACAAGCTATCTTGTTCTAAAGGTTTCATTCTCCTTTAAGGATCGTTGGATCGGGAGTGGCAAATCGACGGGCAGAGTTGCATTTCCAGATTAGATTTTAGCTTTTGCAAGTAATGTCTTAGTCTGGAGAACACTTTGATTTTTGTGTTAAAAAAAAGGGGGGGGGGAGCAAGATCTAGTTTGACAACTCATTTTTTTTTTTACTTTAATTCAAGTTTTCTTTTCTACAAGCTATTCAGTTCGAATCATAGCTAAAGGCTTCCATTTATCAGGGGCCCCTCGGAATTAGTAGATTCTTAAAATGTGATTGGATGATATTACCTCGCTATCTTTTTTTCAAGTTGAACAAAAATATTGATGAAAGAATTAAGAATATACTCCCTCTGAAAACGCATCTTTCAATTTGGGAATAGGCTTATATCGTTCTTAAACTGTAGTTCAAGACTGCACAAGACCCTTTCTAATTTCGATTTTCTCAGTTTTGAATTTTGATATTATAAGACTTTTAGCTTCTGTATTTGCCTATACAGTAGTTATAGAGAAGTGGTAAATTAGACGTTGGGACCTACACGAAATACAGAGAAAAGGTATATTAGAATATATTGCAATTGAGGGAAGAAGATGATCATGTTTGAGCATATTAATCTGAGACAGGGGATTTATCCAGCTTTCACCAATAAGGGGGAGGGGGCTAAACTAAAATCTGATTATCTAAATCTTTATTCATTTATTTTCATTCATTTATTCTTTTGTTATTCACTTTACTCATTCATTCATTATTGTTTTGGAGGGGGTACATAACTTGACTACTGAGACTGGAGCCAAAGCTGTCGCCCCCCCCCCCAAAAAAAAAAAACGAAAGGGGAGGAGAAAAAAGAAAGGTAAGAAAATTTCGAGGTAACTCTTCGTTATTTTCTGTTTTTTGTGTTGTGAACCAAAATTCAACAAAATCGTTAAAGGTAAGAGGAGGTAAAAAAGTGAATAAAACAAGGGAAGGGGGTATTCGAAAAATAGAAAAACTTTTAGGTCATTACATGAGAAATAGATTTTTTGCTTGCGTTTCGCGCTCGCATTGTGGATAGGCTTTGTGTTGAGTTACTTGAGTGTGATAATTAAGTTGAGGATTTACATTGTGATTTATGTATCCCGCTTTTGGCGACGTAAAAAAGAGGAAATAGAAGGAAAAAGAAACAATATGGAAAGGGTGGTGAAAAAAAAGGAGAAGAAGGATAAATGGAGGGAAAAGGGTGATTGAAATAAAGGGAAGTAATATCTAGAAAATAGGAAATATTCACGTCATTAAAAAAATCTAAACTTAATTATTAATTATAATTATCTGATAATTATCAGATTTGTTCAAGATAACAAAGGGCTCAAATATTATGTTTTCAAGTCAATATGCAGAACTTATTCCGCTTGCGGTTCGAGATTTAATTGAATTCGGCTCGCGCTAATGACATTTGGACCCCTGTTAATATGAGTTCTGAAATGGGCTATCCAACCGTATCATAGTATTGTTATTGCTTTGTAAGTTATTGTGTTTATATTGTGTTTTTTATGATTTCGGAAATAAAACAAACAAAACGCGCTCGCATTAATTAGTAAGGTTCGCATCTCACAAACATTTACAATCATTAATGCCCCCCTAAAAAAAACTGTTTCAGATCAGTAAATCAAATATTATCAGCTTGCGCTTTGCATTCGCATTGTTTATTTATTGCGATTCATAACTTGTTCTTTATTTAGAAATGTCCAGTTCTTATATCGGAATATGAAATAAAATTTGCTCGGACTTTGCGCTCGCATTAATTCAGGAAGATACACATCCTGCTTGGGATAGACACTTATAGACCTTTAAGTTTTTCAGCTCGTGTGTGGTGTCCGTTGTGTGATAAATGCCTTGATTTTAATTAAAAACTGCCTTTAAACTGTTCAGTTCTTCAGATCAGAATATAAAAAACTCTCAGCTTGGGCTCATTATTTGGGCTTTATGAGATGAAATCTAAAATGTACACTGCAAAAAAAAAAAAATTCTGAATCAGTAGTTAACATTTAATGTATATGAGAAGAATTTATAATTTGTAATTATTTTTCGTTTTTTTCAGGAGGTTTAACTTATCTTTTAATTTACTTGATTTATTTAGGTTCAATATACATTTAAGAAAATTCACGTATTGCTGGCTTGCTTCGATTAAGTAAATCTAACTCAATTATAGGCAAAGATGATTATTACTTATAAAATCATGTTGAATGTTTTTATGTAGGCCTACTTATATTTTTCAATTAAAGCCTTATTTAAATAACGCATGAATATTCATTAACGCAAGTAAATGTTTTTTTTAATAACTGTCATATCTATTTGTGTTTGGATAAGCGTGTGCTATTTTATTCTGTTGTTGAATCAAAGAAAGAGCAGCATTAAATTGTCATTTAGCAGAAAATTTCAGATTTCTTTTTAGGTTTTCGAAAAAAATGCTTATATTATTCTCACTGTTTTATTTGTAAGAATGAAACGATCGCGTATAAATATCAATGTCAGTACCTATACATGTACAGGTAAATGACAATGCAGTCTAATATTTGGATAAAATATGTCGAAGTTGAAAATGATGCCACTAAAAGTGGGACGATGGGGGAGCGAACTTTTGAATTACGAAAGTCCACTCCCCATTAGATTTTTTCAAATATTTTAGTGATTGTTTTACTTAATTGAATTAAGTTATTGTAACTTAATTTTCTTCTTGAGTAAAATGGATGCAAAGAACATAAGTAAATTTTACTTAAAACTGCCAAACTCATAAATACTTGAAAAAATTAAGGCAATTTTTTGTAATTTCAACTATTTTTCTTTTACAGTGTACTTAAAATTTAAGTCATAAAAAAATCAACCGAACTTGGCTTTTACCAGCCGATCGGGGAAAATGTGAAATTACCTCCCCCCCCCCCCCCTCCCCATATTGGGGAAATGTAGATCCGCCCTTGATTTAACATAGATAGCGGGACTGAATTTCCTCTAATCCCGATTGTATTTCATGACTTCGCAACGAACTGTTTATTAATAAAAAATATGCGTATACATCGCGTACATTCGTTGCAACGTGAAGGTCGAGTCTACCCACAGAGACATAAAATCAAACATCGAAATCGGTTGTAAAATGAAAAAGTTATGACATTTTTAAGTTTCGCTTATTTTCGTAATATAAATATATAAAAAAAGGTGAGTGTTTCATCAACATTTTCGTCTGACAAGTTGTCAAATCTGACAAATTTCCTTGATTTTGATTGGCTGAGAAGCAATGCTCCGACGAATCCTTTCATGAAACGCCCCAAGATGTCACGTGCTCAATGTTTCTTTTATTAAAGATCTGGCAGTGAAAAAGCTCTTCATTGAATCAAGAGGTTGCAGAAACGGAAATGCCAAGATGTTCATGGATGAATCAAAACATACTTGTCTCACATGCTGTGGAAAACCCGGCAATATTATTGAGTGGGTGACGTCATCCCTTGCCTCCACATTTGCATACTAACAAAGATGTACATATAGAACATTAAAAACAAATTAAGCGGAGATTTACAGTGTTATAACTTCCTTATTTTACATCCGATTTTTGTAAAGTTTTCACCGTTATGCTCGTTTGATATTTCTCTTTCTATTCGAATCAACTTCTTGCCAAGGTGGATTTGACCTTTAAGCTTTAAATGATCGAGACTCTGATTTGGCAAAAATATATGTTCTATTTTTCATTAAGTCACATAGTGCATCATAAACATCTTTATAAAACAGTCAAAAATTCTTCAATAATTAAAACAGTCGGGTCCAAAGAAAGATATGCAGTAAATCACCCTAACCTTAAAATAAACCCTTTGCAATAAAGTGGACAGCCTTCTTTCAAAGATAACCAAGATTACATGATATCTAGGGTACAAAACAAATGGACAATACAAAATATCAGCTTTACAAGAAAGTCTAATTTTATTACATGAGAAAGTGCTACACTGTACAGAGAAGCAAAAACAAATAACAAGAAAAGAAAATACCTCAAGAGTCGATAAGGCATTGTGTATCTTCACAATAAACACAATTTTTTTTGTCAGTCATTAGGCAGTCCTTCTATACTACACCACAATAACATAATCATTCTGAAGTACTGCCTACTAGGAAATGAGTTTTGAAAATAAAAGAGTAGCACTTGCAACTTAAGAACATTAAGTGATTTGTCCACACATAAAAAGGCAATTTTCACACTTTAAGTTCACATATCATTTACCTTGCAATGTTACAAACATCTATTTCTATACAACCGTATTTCAATATTTGAATGCAAACTACATGTACATGTCTATACATGTACCCTGGCTCTTAAAACATTAAGTGAAATAAACTGTGAAAATGTCCTTGGAAACATGATCTACATGTACTCCTAAAAATGATTGGCACAGCAATAATAAAATATTTTGAATAGAAGGGTAACAAACAAAATAAGAAAGCTGAAAAAATAATAATGCCCAATCTACATTATTTTCAATCAACGTTATTTTCTGACAACGCTTTAAGTATGTGTATATTTCAGGGTTTAGAATATTCAAACTGGTTGATCAGAAGCAAAAACAAAATAAAAAAATAATATTATATGACAGATAATCAAAATTTTGAAGTTGGTTTCCACCATCTCCAAATTTTTCATTATTTAGAGTGAATGAATCTTACAGCTTTGCAAATATGATGTTTTTATAACTTATATTTCTAACCAACTCAGATATTACCATTACCAAGAGATATACATGTATGTACAGGAAACTTTAGAAATCTTGATATGCATATTCCCATTTTCCCATCAAATCAAATGTTTTTTTTTATTAGATTTTATTCAATTGGTTTGATTCATAACGTGTGTATAGCCAAGATCCCTGGTCATACATCACTTTTTATGTCTTGAAATTTGAGGTTATAAAAAATATACAGATTAAAAAAAATAAGATCAGTTATATAGTTGAATGTAAAATCATTCAACCCTCTCAAATTTTGTGTATTATTTTGAAACCTGCTCTTTGGGTGAAAGTTGCAATTTTGATGGACTATTGATGAAAAATCTGGACTATTTCTCTGGATTCAACTGAAATAATCTGTTAATCACTTGAATGATTTACAATGTTACTCAATTTGCCAGAAGATCCAAAATGCGAAATGTGTTCAATAATTTTGCATGCAACTAACTGTCTCTCTGTAAGAGGGACCATAATTGAAAATAAGAAGGAACAAGACACATTTATATTACTACACTGTATATACATTTTACTCTAATTATTTTGTCATGATAATGGAAGCCATTCGATAATATAAATAAATGTAAAGATGAATCAATGATCCATGATTTTCCTTTAATATGAACAAATGTCTGATTACTATGGCATGGATTATCTTTAGATGAAGACGCAAACTGTAGAAAGATGAGGAAAAAAATATTTAAACTGCACATAAAAAAATGACTTGCTACTGATTTGTTCAACAGATTCTCCTATTGCTCCTTTACACGTGTACATGTGTTTAGCATTATTGTATTCTTTTTTAAGTTGATCATTCCTAAAATCCATAGCAAATCAAATAATTTTGATCATTTGTTTTCTCTTATAGCCAAACCAATGGTACAGCATGTACAGTGTACTTTATTAGCTTCTGTATTTCACTCTAGCATATAGACATTTTTATGCATGAGATGAGGGGTTTATCTGTTCTTGTCAGTTTCTAATTCTTGGTACCTCTACATGGAGTTCATCTAGTTTCTAGTGCAGATACATGTAAATCAATAGAACTGTCTCATAAAAACCAATCTATCATAAAAAACCAGGGGCCATGAAACTCTGCGAAACTCCCTAGGTATTTATCAATCAAGTCACCATCAGGATACATGCAATATCTACTGGGCAGCATATTGTTTATACCTGGATTTGGCCTCTTCAATTGGTTTTCAATAGCCTGCTAATGCGAGCAAATTTACAACTCGTGCAAACTCTACATGGTTCACATAAAATGAGCCATTTCACCTGCTTCCCTAAACTGCATTGTCTATTATTTCCCCCACTTTAAGGAAAAGATGAAAATTCACATCAATTTGACCACCATGAAAAGTGCACTGACTCTTCCATTGGTAAATTATAGTCCATAAGGCATCGTAGAAAATTCTATATCGATGAAATTTTTTTACAAAAAGGGAGTAATAAATTTCAAGCTAGTAACACAGGTATACAAATGTCCCTCACTACACTATTCTCATCCTGTATAAAGTCAATAACACAGCATGTCAATTTTGGTCTTCATCTCTAAGTTTAAGAAAAAAATGAAAATGATAAATACATGTAGCAGAAAAAAATACATTACCTGAAAGCAAAACACAAATGAAATGTACATATAAAAAAATAATCGCCACATGTGATAATTTTTTGTTCCAACTGCAGATTGTGCACTGTGATGTTGTGACTGCATTTTTACAAAGTGATACACGCAAGTTCTGCAAAATACAGCTCAATTAAATACATTTTACATGCACTGCTTTATAAACAAAATAAAGCAATGCTTGACTTTTTAATAGCAAATCATTTCTGTATGAAGATAAAGTTTTCATACAAGTTAATAAACAAAAAATAGTTCTCAACAATCAACATGGTTGAATTAATTATTCAGCCATATATATCATTTCAATGAAGTGGAGGCACTCAGAGTATATGTAATGATGCACAAATAAAGATGGAATTAGAATCACAATTAAATATGGCAGCTTGAGATGTGGGACGTTGTGCAAAGTGATTTCTATCTTGTAGTATACACATGCCCAAAGGACATTGCTTGGATGCATAGAAAGCATTAACTACAGATTAGCCATTGAAGCTTGCATAGAGAAGATAGCCATCATTGAGACTGCGCTTCTGCACGAGAGGATTCCTATGTTGCTGCGTCACTCACAGCACTTAGATCTTGAATGCAATTACATGCTTCGTGTGGCATAAACATATTTCATTCTCCATTACTTCAGTCATATTCTGTTCTCTTGAATATTTCTCTTTTTCCTGATATTTTGTCTGCAAGGCTTGGAGATTCTGGTATAAATTCCTAAACCCCACAGAAACAATGCTTCATCCATTCATGAGTGACCACATTCAAAGGAAGATATAAAATTTATAAACTTTCAGTTCAGTTCGATTATCACAGATTTTGCACTACATTTGGATAAAGTATTTTAAGTACGAATCAACCTCTTCTTATTTCGACTCAATCCTAAAATTACTCTTTTTTAACATGCTACAATGGCTAAGGCAAAAAACAAAAGGATGCAGATGCACCGATAAGCATTAATAGAAAAAGAAGAAAATAAATACATGTACTACATACATTGTACAACTTAACAATTTTATACTAAGATCTATACAAAACAAATCATGCATTGATTGACTGTTCTAAGTGTACTTGCACTTGTACAAAATTTTGATTTTTACAAATTTTGTTTTTCTTTCAATGAAAATGTATGAAATGTAAAGTTAGGAGGCAGATACGACTTTCTCTGGAGAAAGAGGAAGTAAGAGTGAAATAGAGCAAAGGAAAAGAGAGAAGAGAGAGATAGCAAAAAAAAAGAGAGGGAAAGAATGAAATGAAAAAAAAAAATCTCATTAAAAAAGGATAAAAAATCCACAGCATCCTCAAATCCACTGTATTATTCTATAGGATACGTATACCTCTCTAACTTTAAAAATCAGAAGTGAAGTATTGTGTTGTTTCTGTTTTTTTTCCACCACTTTTCAAATCAGCTGATCAATGCAGGTAACAGCAATATGGCTGTGCTGTCCAAACTATCCAAATGAGACTGGTTACAATGTGTGAGATATGTTCAAATTGTTGTGATCAAACATGGCTGATGATTGAAGATATATAGATGAATGTTGGGTGGGTGAAGGATTGGCTAGCCGATGATAAACCCAGCATTAGAGTAGCAAACACTTGGCTTTGTCCTTGTATGGGTTGTCTCCTGTAGGGGACATTCCGGTCAGCAGCATATCGCTTGAGTAGTGCTTCTCGCAGTAGTCTTTGAGACTCTGAGCAGCCTGGGAGACCAGCATGGGCTTCACTTCGGCTTCCATCTTCAGCTGCTCAACCATCTTACGCATGTTCTGGTGAGAAGTCATCTTGCTGTACCTGCATGACAGATGAAACATGATTAACTAATTTGTTAATTTGTTTAATTGGAGAAACTTTTTAAAAGCCATAGGCCTGAATTCACAGTGAATTGAAATCATTTTTTTTTTTCTATTCAGTGTGTACATTGAGGAAGTATTCTTAAATGATTGAGCATTTGATGCTTGATACTATTTCTGTATCAGGGTCAATCCATGTCAAATCAACCAATGCTTGTCACCCGACCCCCTTCGATTTTCTTTAAAATTGCACCAAATGATCCCAAGTGTCTGACTGAAAAATCTGAAATATTTTGCCCCAAGGTCAAACGGTTGCTAAGATACGGCCTCCCTTAGCAACCAATGCGTGGCCAAACAACCAAATTTCAAAAAAATTTACTATTTTTGATTGACTGCTGCAACCAAGTTTGATGAGGTAGAGTGCTTATTTTCTGTAAATTGGAAGAACGTATTAGTCTTAACATGCACAGTATATTACGGCACGGATCTGACCAGCCGTTATTGCGCACGAGGTCACCGAAAATGGTGTTAAGCGTCCAAGTCAGTGATTTTGGGTGCATGTTTGGAAGCTCATAACTTCCAAATTCAATTAGCTTAGAGCCCAATATTATGCATATTTGAAGACTACCACTTGCTCAACAGACCTACAAAAAATTGGCCTAAACGTGCGCGTCGATCTCTTGTAGGGCGCCCTCAAAGTTGGATTTTTTCTAAAAGTTGCCAAGTTCAAGGTCACGGATCACCCCTCGTCCCATCAAGGAGCAACACCAATTTCTGTATACTGATAGACAATTACCTATATTTTCAAAGGATACTTAAAATTTTTTGTGACCGAAATGTTTAATAGCTGGTTTACGCATTCGAAAATGGTCGTAAACACCCCCAAACCAATGTAAAACGATACATACAGGTTTATCAGCACATTTCAAATTGCAATAAATCAGAAATGAAAAGCCAACAAATACTGGTATTGTCTGTAATGGTAGTCTGTAATTAGTACTAAAAGGATATGCATCACAAATAGTTTGACAAATTGGCAATGACCTTGAAAAATACAGCTGAAAATCATCAAAAACAATAAATCAGGTCGATTTTCTGTGATTATAGGGCGCTAAACTGTATTTACAGGTACTTTCACTTGTGTGTCATTTCAACACAAATGATGATTTTAAGCTGATATTTTCAAATCTTGTTCCTTTTAGGTTCTTCGTTAATATCCAAATAATACATAAAGCAATATCTTTACCTTTTGACCTTGACATTGATCTAAAAATAGCTGTAAATGCCTTAAAATTAGCATATTCACAACACCCGTGAGTGAAAGTCGGTATAAACAACCTCTAACGATGAGATATTGGCATATTAACAATTTTTGGTGAATTTCAGCCATATTTTCAAGGTCATTGTCTTGTAAAACAAATGAATTAATACTAGATCACCCAAGTGCTCATTATGGACTACCAATACTGCAAATATCAACATAATCAGGCTTTTAGTCTATGAGAAAATCAATTCTGAAGTGTGTTGTCAAGCTCACGGGTGTTGTGAATATGCTAATTTTAAGGCATTTACAGCTATTTTTAGATCAATGTCAAGGTCAAAAGGTAAAGATATTGCTTTATGTATTATTTGGATATTAACGAAGAACCTAAAAGGAACAAGATTTGAAAATATCAGCTTAAAATCATCATTTGTGTTGAAATGACACACAAGTGAAAGTACCTGTAAATACAATTTAGCGCCCTATAATCACAGAAAAGCGCCCTGATTTATTGTTTTTGATGATTTTCAGCTGTATTTTTCAAGGTCATTGCCAATTTGTCAAACTATTTGTGATGCATATCCTTTTAGTACTAATTACAGACTACCATTACAGACAATACCAGTATTTGTTGGCTTTTCATTTCTGATTTATTGCAATTTGAAATGTGCTGATAAACCTGTATGTATCGTTTTACATTGGTTTGGGGGTGTTTACGACCATTTTCGAATGCGTAAACCAGCTATTAAACATTTCGGTCACAAATAATTTCAAGTATCCTGTGAAAATATAGGTAATTGTCTATCAGTATACAGAAATTGGTGTTGCTCCTTGATGGGACGAGGGGTGATCCGTGACCTTGAACTTGGCAACTTTTAGAAAAAATCCAACTTTGAGGGCGCCCTACAAGAGATCGACGCGCACGTTTAGGCCAATTTTTTGTAGGTCTGTTGAGCAAGTGGTAGTCTTCAAATATGCATAATATTGGGCTCTAAGCTAATTGAATTTGGAAGTTATGAGCTTCCAAACATGCACCCAAAATCACTGACTTGGACGCTTAACACCATTTTCGGTGACCTTGTGCGCAATAACGGCTGGTCAGATCCGTGCCGTAATATACTGTGCATGTTAAGACTAAAAAGTTCTTCCAATTTACAGAAAATAAGCACTCTACCTCATCAAACTTGGTTGCAGCAGTCAATCAAAAATAGTAAATTTTTTTAAAATTTGGTTGTCTGGCCACGCATTGGTTGCTAAGGGAGGGCGTATCTTAGCAACCGTTTGACCTTGGGGCAAAATATTTCAGATTTTTCCGTCAGACACTTGGGGGAACATTTGGTGCGAGTTTAAAGAAAATCAAAGGGGGTCGGGTGACAAATTGTCTGAAAATTTATTGATTTGACGTGGATTGACCCATCAACTAACAATGAGACATCTGTGGATGCTAGTTAACTCATCAATACAAAACAGTGAAGTGAAAAATGCTTTTACCTGAAAACCAAGTGTCAATTTTAATAGTACGGTATGATAAAATTTAGAGTGTAATTAATGCAGAGAATCTGTACAAATCATGGTTTCAAACCATGGATGAAAAAAACCTTTGTGAATTCAGGCCAAACAATTCGAGCTTTTAAATCATCTTAATGTTATACTTAGGAAGAATATGTTAACAACAAAAGATTTCTCTTCAAATTCCTTCCGAAAGGAAAGAGGGCAACAAAAAAAAAACCCAAAAAGCCTGAAATGATCAGGCCATTTTTGTGACACCCCATGTATAAATTGCATAAAAACACGAGACTCAAAACAAAACTAACTTCACAACAAATAAATATTATTATACAGTGAAGGTCCTACTTTTCCATTCTACAATAGATGTGTAGAGTAGTTTAAAAACAACATAATCAAGCCAATTCACAACTCTTTTTCCAACTTCACAAGGTTACCGTCTTTTTACATTTCACCATGCACCATTCTGTTTATTTGATTGAAACTTTTTTGTTTCAGAAAAAAAAGTAATTCGGCACTCTATCCAAATGAAAGTCTGAGCTATGTCTTTCACACAGGAACCCAGCAAACATCAATTTCATTACCGATCCCCACATTCATGATAAACCGAACTTTTTGAGGGATGTTGAAAATTAATGTAAAAGATACATAGCTCATTAATAACAGATAGCAGGATTCACACAAAAGCACCATACTTGATGTACATGATTACCTTAGGCAGCTCACACAAAAAGCTATATTGGGATACCACTGCTCCTCCTTCACTTCTTCATTTTTTCTCTCCTCCTCCACCTATATGTACATGTACTCTGCCTCAACCTCCTTCTTCTTTTCATTATTATAAGTTTATACCCACTATCCTCATGAATCTTTTATTTGTAGGGAAGGGGGGGGGGGTGGTATAAACATGGGTCAATCATACTTTATGTATTAGAAAAATTCTTTGAACATGGGGTATGGGGATTCTAAGCAATGGTTAATTTTAATTTTTCTTTCAGATCATATGGGCTGTCATTCAGTATTCAGTTTGCAATACAAACTGCCCAAAATAGTTTTAAATATCAGTCAACAATAAATTGTACAGCATCATGAATGAAAAACACACCTCTATGTATTACAGACCATGACAGACTTCACCCTCTCAACTTCACACAGGATTCAATTGACACAATTATTTTACAGTATGCAGCCTGATTATAATTATCCTTTATCGGCGGTGTTAACATGTGGGAAGAAAGATTACCTTTGCCATATTGATCCCTCCTCAGGCCTTAAATTTTAATCAGAATAATTTCTGTCATATAGATCAAGCTTACTTCTGTTGGGATTTGCATGTTCTCCATGGAAATAAAGCAAAACAAAGTCCTTCATTCTAATTTTGTCTGTGGTAGTCTTAAGTTACAGTTTAAAGGACAAGTCCACCCGAACAAAAAGTTGATTTGAATAAAAAGAGAAAAATCCAACAGGCATAACACTGAAAATTTCATCAAAATGGGATGTAAAATAAGAGTTGACATGTTAAAGTTCTGCTTATTTTTCACAAAATAGTTATATGCACAATTTAGTCACATGCAAATGAAAGAATCGATGATGTCCCTCACGCACTATTTCTTTTGTTTTTTATTGTTTGAATTATACAATATATCATTTTTTACAGATTTGACAACAAGGTCCAACTTCAATGAACCATAAAATGTTATGGTAATGGTAATTCCACATGTTCAGGGAGAAATAAAACTTCGTTTCGCAGGACAATGATGAGAAAATTATAATATTTCATATTTCATATAATAAAATACAAAAGAAATAGTGAGTGAGTGATGTCATCAGTTCCCTCATTTGCATACTGACGAGGATGTGCATATAACTGTTTTGTGAAATTAAGTAAAACTTACACATGTCATAACTTTCTTATTTCAAATCCGATTTTGATGAAATTTTCAGTGTTATGCTTGGATTTTTCTCTTTTTATTCAAATCAACTTTTTGTTGGGGTGGACTTGTCCTTTAATTTGAATGCACTGAGCGCTGAAAGGCAGCTCGAGCTAAATCCGTGGTAAAAATAATAACAATGCGCCTCGGAATAGATTATTTCTAGATAGATGGTGCAATATAAATGCCTATTATTATCATTATTATTTGTTTATGATGCATCAACTTTCAGTACATGAACGTAATAATGCTTTAAAGGTAATATTCATGATTCAACTTTCAAGGATGTTGATCAATTTGAATCATGATTCTGGCCAAATTCTCCTTACTCTAATATGCTTTTCACATTGTTCTTTTTTTCCTTAACCCCGGGAAATTGGTGGGGCTAAGGGGGGCCTTAGCCCCACCAATTTCCCGGGGTTAAGCTTATCCCACTTCGTTTCCACACTACGTTTTAGCAAAGTGGGCTAGCACGGTAAATAGTACGGTACTATCTGGCCCTGCAAAAAAGCAGGGTTAGTCGGCTTATTGTGGTGCTAGCAGCACAATTGCGGTGCTAAGAGATGCAGTGTGAAACCCAAGTGGGCTAAGGAAAAGTGGGGCTAAGCAATAGCCAAACACAGAAGTTGAAATTGCACGTTAATCACGCTCTGTATGGTAAAATCATCAATATTCATGAGCTGTGGGATAGTATGGGGTTAAGAAAGACAGCGTGAATCCAAAAAAAGATAGTATGGGGTTAAGGATAGTCCGGGGTTAAGGATAGTATGGGTTTAAGGAAATGCAATGTGAAAGCATATAAGTATCTTTATTTACAAAATTGTCCTCTTGAAAAATATTCTGTACATGTACATTGTAATAACACTGGTACAAAGGTATCAAATGAAGAGGCATGAGGATACCATCATCCTTGTATTGTAGCCAGAGTTTTGAATTAGGAAGCTTGATTTCTTGGATGAAAATTTTGACAAGCCCCCAAAAAATTGTTGGGTATTTCGTCCCCAGAATTGTAATGCTCCTTTAGTTTTCTTGGTTTGGAAAATTTTGTCAGTAACATGACATGAGCCTATATCCAATATCAGAAAATCAACAACATTCATTTTGAGCACACCATATACTGTATGACCCTGACCATGCGAGATCACTGCAAATTACATTTAATAAACAAACTTCCTTCTATTCACTCCTGACACATTACTTCCTGCAAAAGGGACAAATCCTGTATGACTGGCCCAGAACAATGTCAGTATGCCGCAAAACAAAGTGAAAGAAACAGACAGGATGTAGATTTAGATTAATGTACATGTAAAGCCTACATGTTTTATGAAGTGTCTGTAAAAATCTTGTTTTGCCGATTCCTTGGACATACATGTATGTACTGCAGAGCGCAAGATTGGTATTTGCCTTTATGTACATTCAAATGAAGCATCATTATTCTAATCTTTTCAATTACTATTACATGTAGTTAGCATTTTTAAACTCCCTTCACTTGCTCTTTTTTTGCCAAATAAGGAGCATTTTTCACAGTGGATTTAATTAGGGAAGTCTAGTAACATCACTGTGATATTAAGCAAAAAAACATGTGAATAAAGTGTTTGGTCATCTATTGACAGCAGAAATTATATTTCTGCGTATTCTGCCTGCATCTGCTGGATCAGAATTATTGATTACATGTAGACACTGCATTAACCCTATGATCCCCAATCTAATCCGGTCAGTGTCGCTCCTGGGGGGGGGAGGGGGAGTCAAATATATTGCTGTACACATGCGTGACCAAAAAAAAAAAAACGCGTTTAAAGGGGTGTTTTTTCAGTTTTGACGCGGGCGGCGCATGCACTCTTTATCAAAGGGTATCAAAACACAGATTTTCAAGAAAAAGGGTGGTTTTGAAAGACTGCTCAATCGTGAGGTCGAACGTATTTAGGGTATAATTTTTTTCCAAAGCTTTTTTTTTAAATACTAGCCAAATGTGTTTAGGGGATGTTTTTTCCCCAAGCTTTTTCCCCGGGTCATATTCTGGTGACAACTTGTTTAGGGGCCAAAATGTGTAAAGCCCACAAAAAAATTGTTTAGGGGGTTATTTTGCACACACAGAAAAAACTTGTTTAGGGGGTGTTTGGAAATAATTTAGTCAGGCATGTGTACAGCAATACATTTGACTGCCCCCCCCCCTTCCCGGGTGTCGCTCCCATGCGTAGTAGCCAAAGTTTGAAGTTGAACTCTATAACGGTTCTCAGGTTTATTGCCAGAACAAGGCATTCTCAGTCATATTATCTCTGTGACCTTTATGTACATGTTCAGTGTATGACCTTGTGACCCCGAAATCACATATTTACCATTGATCCCCTTAACTATTAAATCATTGTCACTCCTACATATGTACATACATTGAAATCAATCTATCAACCAATTATTAGTTATTCTATGAAAATGGGACAGACAGACAGATAACCTGAAAATAAATGCCTCCACAACTACCTACAGATATGAATTATGTGTTAAATCTCAAATTTTAAACTCTTCTTTTATATACCGGTAGTAAGGGAGAGTTGACTTGAAATTTAAAAAAAGAATGAACAATCTTGATACGAGATGCAAATCGCTATTATATCTGCAAATCATTTTTCTAGCCTACATGTATAATGCTCTCTCAATCAATCACTAAAGATCTCTACACTGTGTCATTCAGCTTCTGACGCAAATTCCAAAAATATTTCCTTCATTTCCATTGAACCAAGAAGATTTTTATATTCATCATCTTCTAATGAGCCGTCACAATTGAAATTTATTGTTCGCTAATGACTCAAAAAGAGCACTCATTATCCATAGCTATGACACTTTATTTCCATCCATCATAATTCATGTGCAGTCATCCTTGATCGAAACTACCCAAGTCAAAGAGCCTGTTCAGACCGGCAGAGATAGAGCGATCTAGCGCGCGCTAGATCGCGCTATCTCTGCGGTGTGGAAGGTACAACGTCGTTTCGGTCCGCCCAACAGCGAGCCACGGCGAGCCAAAACGGCGTGCCACTGGAGCACCTCTTGGGGGTGGTCCACGAGAGATAGCGCGGTCTAGCGCGCGCTAGATCGCGCTATCTCTGCCGGTGTGAACCCGAGCTACGATAGCACGCCGGAAGTCATCGTTCTACAACGCCATGAAATAAACGTAGGCCGGCTAGCATAATAGGCACAGCGATATCGAGCTCTCAACTAATTAGTACGGGTTCGTAATAGCGCGCGAAATCTTTGACCGCTCTGACCTCATGACGTCACGCGTCATGGCAACAGGACCTCTCAAAAAAGGGGGTGCTACGATAGACCGCGCTATCTCACTGCGGTGTGAATCCGGCGAATGCCAATGGGCGGACCGTGGATCGCGCTACGATAGCGCGATCCACGGTCCGCCCACGGTCCCCCCTTGCGGTGTGAACAGCCTCAAAGACATTCATAAGATCTCTAGTCCCTAGAGCCCTTAGAGCTAGGGTAATTAGGACCCCACTCTCAAATGATTTCTAAAACCAGTTTAACATGTTCATGTATTAGGAAATGGAAACGCTCAATGCGGTCTTGGAAGCAATGGGAGTGAACTGACCAATACCATGGAGCTATTATGCTAATACTGTGGTCTCTCATGTAGACCATGTTTATACTATACGACCTCATAAGCTGGATTCACATACATAAATCATGATTCAAAACATAAACTTAAGTCATGGTAAGTGCAGAATCAGGGTTTAGTTGACTCTCTCTTCAACATCGTTTCTCTCTCACTTTGAGTGCGCAGTTTGACCCAGGAATTATAGGTCAAATTCAACGTGGGTTTAATTGCAAAAGATACTACATGTACATGAACACAACGTCAATTTTCATTACATGTGTACAGCACGTCCGTGTGAAGTGAAAGTGAAAAAAAATGCTGGCACGGGCAGTATGACATGAACGAGGAAGTAGGCCAGCACAATGACATCATAGAATCATGATTCAAATCACTCGCACTGTTACGTTTATGCGACCATTTTCGGACGCGATTCTGTAGAAACCTCATTCCAAACACCCCTTTTTCTGTGTTTCATTTGTGATTTAAAACACATTTACTTTTTACTATTAAAATGCACCCGTGATTCTGCAGAAACCTCTTTCTAATCATGATTCTCTGGTAAAAAGTGGTGCATAAACACATCCATACACAATTAGTCTTAAAATAACCTGTCAATAAACTAGAATGTGATGAAAGGAAAAAAAAAATACTTGTTTAACTGGCAGTGTCAGATCCAGGTAGGAGCACATCTGGCCCATGTCCCCCAACCCCCCCCCCCTTTTTTTTTAGAGGCCCCCAAAATATTTTTAGGGGAATATTCCACATTTTTCCTGGAACAAAATAACCTCAATTTGGTACTGAAAACTTTTTTTTGCTAGTCAAATGCTTGTTTGGAATTTGGATCCCCCGTTAAATAGCAACATAATTATTGCGATATAAATGTACTGAGCAGTGAACCACATGTAGGGTGTGATCGTTCAAGTGGAAATATATTCCATGACTACACTGCACACTGCTCAGGTGGTTGTATCATTTGTTAGGAACCTGACCAGAATTGAGTACTTGAGGACTTGAAGTGGTGCTGTACAAGGCTACTGTCTTCCAAACAAGTTTGGAAAACCACCACACGATGCGATTTTCAAGATCGTTTTGCCTCATTAAACCGGTTCAATCATAGGTGAGGGCACAACTGTTCTTCAGACCAGTCTTCACAAAGAAGTACAAGAGTGTGTGCATGTTTCAAATTTTGCAAGAAACATGTGACCCCAGCGAGAGTGCTCCCATAGGAAGAAGACTTAACTTTATACATGAAATGATCCTGGAAACCAGTTCAGGAGATGGTGATGAGAACGCTAACAAAGCGATCTTCTAAACTGGCTTTCTAAACTGGTTTAAGGGAAACTGTTTCAAGAAAGTAGCTGATAAAGTCACTATTATATTACAGTCACTGTTGTTTGGTCCAGAGTCTATCTCATTGGTGTGACTGTAGCCTTTAGAGCTACATGTAGGCCTGAATCAAAATGTGTATGTTGGCTATGAAAGCCTCAAAGCTACAAAGACACCGTTCTCACTACCATCCTATATAGTGGAAACTAGTTTAACGTGTAATGAGAACAGTCGAAGCGGTCTTGGAAGCAATCTTCCAAACCAGTTCTGAAAACCACCTCACCATGTAGTTTTGAAGATTGCTTTGCCTCGTTAAACTGGTTTAAGTGTAAGTGAGGACACAACTGTTCTTGGGAAACGATCTAAGCACATTTTGAGCGCGCTACTCCACACACTGTGTGTAGAATGTTTACGCTGCAGTTTCGAATTTCACGCAAAACATGCCACCCCCACTGAGAGCGTTCCAATAGCAACAAGACCACTTTACGTGAAGTGGGATTGAAAACCACCTTCGGCTGATCGGGGGGGGGGGGGGGGGCACTCAGTATACAGTGCGTATCAAAAAGAAGTTTACACTTAAAAAAATCCGGTAAAATTATACCTTTGTAACATCCTGAAGATTTTTCCACATTTTAATATTGGTACAAATCCATTTAAGCAAATGAAGATATAACTGTTGAAAAATATTGCAGCTTGAGTGAGCACCACTTACTTTTGAAAAGTTAGTGAAAAATTATTTGCGCAGAACTTCGAAATACAGTTATGCGAATAAAAGTATACCTTAATCATGAAGAACACGTGGAATTTAGTTAGTAAAATTGATTTGAAGATATCTTTTACCTTTTCAGGTTGTCTCCTTGCCAAAAACACTTCGAAGAGTGCATTGCGCCCCACCCCACTCCCACACACACCAAGGCCATTGTGACGATATTTGCTTTACACTGAGCTGTGATTTACATGAAATAGCTTAGGCTTTAGGTAAATCATTGTCAAGCTTGGGAAAACTGAGGAGAAACAAGTATTAAATGAAATGTAAACCCACTTTAAATGATAAATACTTAGTGAAAAAATGTTGGAGATGTATGATATAAACTTCAGAATCAGTTTAATATGTCCTCAGATCCAGCTGGCACAAAATGGGTAAAGGTTGTGCTTACTAAGTGTTGAAATTTCAATTAGGGTGGCAAAATTGTTACAAAATGCTTGATTGTAACCGTTTTATTTCAATTGACTAAAAGTACAAGGGAAATGAGAAATGTTTCGCAGGGTAAGTTTGATTTTGCCCTTTCCCCTTGACACAGCATGAAAATGAGCATTTCTGTGCAAACAGATTTCCGCGAGCGTTACAAAAATGGACAGTGCTCACTCAAGTGTAACATTCTGTCAAAACTTTTACTTTCATTGGATAGATGAGACCCAAACCCAAGAATATATGTGAAAAAATTACCCACATAAAATGTATATTTTTTAATTCCCAGGGCTTTTTCAAAGTGTAAACTTTTTTTTGATACGCACTGTATAATGCTTGGTGGGTATGTGCCGCGGAGGGGACCCCCATTTTTACACTCAAATTTCAGTTCCAAGGCATAGCATTTTTTCTTATTGAGAAAAAGAACAAAGAAAGCCACTCCAAAGCATAGCATTTTCTTATCGAGAAAAGAGAAGAAAGAAATCCGTTCCAAAGCTTTGCATATTTTTCATCACGCCGTTCCGGCCGCATTGATCCGCTACAATGAGCTTCAGGTTTGGTGAAAAGCGGCCGCAGAGCGCTGTCCGACCATCGCCTCTGCGCGAGCACACCCGGCGCCCGCACTGCCACCGGGCTAGCTGCATGCACGTATGCCCATTCCATAGGGATGCATACATACGTACGCACTCACACGCAGGCGACCCGTTCCAAGGACCCCCGTTTTCATAAACATTTGTAGTTCCAAAGCCCATTTGGAGGACCCTCCTTATTACAATAAGCCCGCTCCAAAGCCCCCGTTTTTTGGTCTTGCCCGCGGCACATACCTACCACTTTATTGGCCGAGTACCCCCCCCCCCCCATGGGCTGATCAATTAAAAATGCTAGCGAAGCGATCTTCCAAATTAGTTTCCTTAACCGGTTTCCAGTAAACTAGTTTTAGAAAGTATAGAACACTGTCAAAGAAACATCCCAGCAGATTTGGTTCAATGAAAGTGAGACACATAAAAGTCAAATCAAGAAGCAAGTAAAATGTAAATTCAATGTTAAAGGTATATTGTACTTAACACATGTATCTATTGTCTTGTATACTACTGTTTTTTATGAGGGTCAAGCAATAGCTTCATATCTGATACAGCAATAAAATAGCCCAGAAATTTAATGGATTCTGGACTGCACACAGTAGATTATTGATCAATATCTATACGCCTGCCCTACACCCTGTGATAGTAGTAGGCCTACATGTATACATTTTCTGAAAGGAAATTACTCAATGAACACAAATATGCACTCAGAAATGGCATTAGGTGTATTAGCATAAGTGTTATATTGTGTTGAATACAAAAATCTTAATATTTTTTTTCAATGTCATATTTAATGATCAGAATAATTTGTATTGTCCCCCTATCATCAAAATAATCATATTTCTGTACAGTATAGAATCAGAACTTTCTAACATTGTATTTATATCTATAGGTTTCAATGCTCAATTTCACATTTAAATCATTTAATTTAATGTTCTGACCATTTAATTTCGCGATTCGCAAAATTTGAGCTAAACAAATATCTAATTTAGCCACAATGCATAGCAATTCTAATTTTATCAAAATATATTATACATTTACATATTACATGTAGACACTTATTAATGAGCATACAGATGACATGCAAAACAAATGAAATACACATTATTAATTTGAACTCTCAAGAATGAAGTTGGTTGCTCAAGCAGTCCTATCGGTCATTGATTAAATTGAATGCGCATTTCCTGAATTTCATTGCCCTAAATTTAAAATAAATAAGTACATTTTACACTTTGCCTTTAAGAACAAAAACAAAAGCACATGAAAAATATTGAAATTATCAAATTTGAAATAGCCTTGACCATAAATTTATTTGAATGACTATAAATGAATTATAATGTATTTAAATGAATTCCATTATCTGATTGTAAAATTTGAATGACCGATATCTCTGGGAAACTATACCGTGTGAATTTAAATGCACATTAATAATAAATATAAGTGACTCCTAGGCTATATGAAATTGAATGGGAGAACCTATTGGGTTCATGGTCAAGAAACTACTTCCAAATCAACCAGAACTTCTGCAATTTTTTTGGGAAAAATAAAGAAATTAATCTATTGTATATGGTATTACTGCCTGCTTTAAAATTAAATTAAATGGTGGGTATATACTATGTTCATCTGATTTAATGTATAATAAAACAAGTGGAATGCTTCTGGCGGTCTCACCTGCATCACGCGATTCAATATACATGTAGCAGCAGTGCTGACTTTGAAAACTATTATAAAATAAAAATTCACAAAAAACACCATTCATATAATGATACAATACTATGTTCATTCACATTTGACCATGATCATGTGACCTAAGACTTGTCAGTGATACTTGATTACCCCTATATCCACATTTTATACACTATATCTATAAACTTTGAAAGCTTTTACAGCAATCTAATAATTACCTCTAAAATGGCCGAAGTTCAATGACCTTAAATGACCTTTGACCTTGGTCATGTGACCTGAAACTTGGATGGGATGTTCAAAGATACTTGATGACTCTTATGTCCAAGTTTCATGAATCCAATCCATAAACTTTCAAAGTTATGATGGTAATTCAACAAATACCCCCATTATGGCCAAAGTTCATTGACCTTTGACCTTGGTCATGTGACCTGAAATGCGCATGGGATGTTCAGTGATACTTGATTACTCTTATGTCTAAGTATTATGAACTAGACCAATAAAATATCAAAGTTATGATGGTAATTCAACAAATACCCCCAATTTGGCCAAAGCTCATTGACCCTAAATGACAGTTGACCTTAATCATGTGACCTGAAACTTGCATAGGATGTTCAGTGATACTTGCTTGATTACTCTTATGTCCAAGTTTCATGAATCAGATCCATAAACTTTCAAAGTTATGATGGTAATTCAACAGATACCCCCAATTTGGCCAAAGTTCATTGACCCTAAATGACCTTTGACCTTGGTCATGTGACGTGAAACTCAAGCAGGATGTTCAGTAATACTTGATTAACATTATGTCGAAGTTTCATGAATTAGGTCCATATATTTTCTAAGTTATGATGACATTTCAAAAACTTAACCTTAGGTTAAGATTTTGATGTTGATTCCCCCAACATGGTCTAAGTTCATTGACCCTAAATGACCTTTGACCTTGGTCATGTGACCTAAAGCTACGGCAGGATGTTCAGTAATACTTGATTAACCTTATGGCCAAGTTTCATGAACTTGGTCCATATACTTTTTAAGTTATGCTGTCATTTCAAAAACTTAACCTTTGGTTAAGATTTTGTGTTGACACTGCCGTCGCCGTCGGAAAAGCGGCGCCTATAGTCTCACTCTGCTATGCAGGTGAGACAAAAATTAAAATAAATTATGATAGCATTAGACCAAATAATTGAAATTAAGAAAATGTGTCAATATGGAAAAATTATTGTGAAAAGTGAAAAATTTCAACAAATTTTTAATTTTTTTCAATTCTAATCACAAACTGGAACAAGTGGAATGCCTCTGGCCGTCTCACCTGCATCACGCGATTCAATATAGCAGCAGTGCTGATTTTGAAAACTACTATAACTCGCACAAGATGTTCAGTGATACTTGGTTACTCTTATTTCCACGTTTTATGAACTAGACCAATACACTTATAGAGATATGGCAATTCAACAAATACCCCCAACGTGGCCAAAGTTCTTTGACCTTACATGACCTTTGACCTTGATCATGTGACCTGAAACTCGCACAGGATATTCAGTGATACTTAATTACTATTATGTCCAAGTTTTATGAACTAGACCAACACACTTTCAAATTTATGGCTGTAATTCAACAAATACCCCAATTTGGCCAAAGTTCATTGACTCTAAATGACCTTTGACCTTGATCATGTGACCTGAAACTTGCACAGGATGTTCAGTAATACTTTATTACTATTATGTCCAAGTTTCATGAATCAGATCCATAAACTTTCAAAGTTATGGTGGTAATTCAACAGATACCCCCATTCGGCCAAAGTTCATTGACCCTAAATGACCTTTGACCTTGGTCATGTGATGTGAAACTCATGCAGGATGTTCAGTGATACTTGATTAACCTTATGTATAAGTTTCATGAACTAGGTCCATATATTTTCTAAGTTATGATGACATTTCAAAAACTTAACCTTAGGTTAAGATTTTGATGTTGATTCCCCCAACATGGTCTAAGTTCATTGACCCTAAATGACCTTTGACCTTGGTCATGTGACATGAAACTCAGGCAGGATGTTCAGTAATACTTGATTAACCTTATGGCCAAGTTTCATGAACTAGGTCCATATACTTTCTACGTTATGCTGTCATTTCAAAAACTTAACCTCAGGTTAAGATTTGGTGTTGACGCCGCCGTCGCCGTCGCCGCCGCCGTCGGAAAAGCGGCGCCTATAGTCTCACTCTGCTATGCAGGTGAGACAAAAACCCTGAATATCCAAAAGTAAGTGTAAAATATGAAGTGAATTTCAGTTCCTGATGGAATTTGTACAATACATGTATATGTGCACAAATATGGTCAATTTAATGTGCATATTTTGCACAGGGGGACATACATCATAACATTCCAGTATGTGGTGTACTCCATAAACATGTACAGCCCTAATTGTGAATCCAATTATGAAATGCTCTTTGGCTCATCCGTTGTCATTTGAATGGCCTTTATGCTTTTTTTTTCCACACTGCCCTATTTCTAAAGCACTGCTGGAATAATCTGAATATCTTGAAAATCTCTTAACCTTGATAAAAAAATAACAAATCCAATCAACTCACCAGTCTCTAGATGTACAGTCATAATTCTGATGACTCATGGCAACAGAAAGGCAGAGAAGCTACAGAATAGCACAGTTCACTTTATCGAGTAATCAATTCATAAGAAATGTTTTATATATCAAACTGCTACAATCAAGAAATCCTTTCTTCCTAATATCTCAGAAAAAAAGTGATTCACAGCTAAACTTCCCAACCAAAATCATGTACTGTTTATCCAAATTCACGAATGAGCTTCATGCATCATAGTAAACCTAAAAGAAAGGCAAAGATTCCTGTTTATGGTACATAGAGCAGTTACAGGAAACCAGAAGGAAGTGGGTCTTTGCCTGCTTGAATGTGATACGCAAGCAATTAGCGTGTAGATAAAAACACAAGATCAATCTCTCTTCCTCCTCGCCCAATATGGTGTAAGAGTGGTGGAAATAGAAGTGGTAGAGAGAGACGGGCATGAATAAAAGTGAGGGTATGATGTCATTCTCAAGCACGCGCTCACTATCTTCTTTCATTCTCTCCCATCTCTTCCCCCCTCTCTCTCTCTCTCTCACTCACACACACACACACAGAAAAAACTTTGATTAGTACTCTTTCCCTCTCTCTCTTATGGATATTTCTACATGTATGTTTTTCTCTTGAAATGAAGGTATCGCTGCAACTCATAGACGGCAGGCAGTTTCATTCAAGAATGCTATTATTGCCAAGACCATTTGTACCATAGGAATTTATAGCAGTGGCTTGTAATACCAGGGATCTAAATTACTGAAAACTATATTTTTATGGCAGTGCTCCAGTCCATGGTACATTTTGCAATACTATGGATGAAACAACAACAGCAATTTACATCTGATACAACCAGAAATATGACAGAAATGTATAGTTCAAGAATTGGCAAAATTAAAAATCCCTAATAAAGAATAAAAGAAATCATGTTTAGTAGTAAAGATAGTAATATTGTGACACATGTGAGCAGCTCCCTCACTATATTGTAGGCCTGCTTACAATGTGTTATCAAATGAAATGCCACTTTTTCTGAATATTGAAAATAATTTTACCAACTTTACTGGTGCACTGACGTACATCATTAAGACTCATCATTTCATACACCATTCTATGAGATTATTTTTCCAGTAATCATCTCCCATTAGAATTAATGGTCACATGAAAGGTGAGTACAATAAAAGTATATTAAAGGGTGATAATTTCATCTGAGAAAAAACAAATTGTGATATTTTGCTAATGAATATCTTTGCAATGCCTGGCTCAGCTTTAATGGTTGATATCTCATACTAAACCAAATTTATACTCTTTCATAGCTCAATGTTTAATAACACTCACACATCATATGTTGAAGTGGAAGTAGTTTATTTTATTCATTAATATTTCCAGAACATATCATGAAATATTTGGTGTTAGGTTCTTGGAAAGATTAAGATTTTAGAGCCAGTATGGTCTGATATAAAGCAGACACAGCACAATGAACAAAATCGCTAGCTCAGCAGCAACGCCGCCCGAGCCCAACAACATGCTGGCTATTAAGTTCCCATAATCTGCAATCACACTGCCAAAAAATCCTTGCGACCTTGGATAAGGCCCACGAAAATTCTCGTAATTTTGACAAGTACCTACTATTTTACAGCCGGTATTTTCTTTCAGGGATATCAATCAATCAATCAATCAATTAATCAATCAATCAAATCAAATCAATCAATCAATCAATACATCAGTGAATCTACATGTAGTCTCACTACTTCAGACTCTGTATTTATGCACTATGTGAAAATCAAAAGTCTGTGCCTTCTGACTATTAAATGTTTGATGGGAACTGCCAGTTTCAAATGGAAAACTGAAAAGTGATTTGTGCTGAAAATAGATAATTAGGGATTTTTCCTGTTTTATTCTAATTCAAAACATGAAATGTTCTGAGCAGTGAGCACATGATGAAATTTAAAAGAGTGATCAGAAATATAATGGCATAATTTTTTTAAAGGAATAATGAGCAAAAACGAGCAAATGGTAAATGATTTTTACACCTAGTTATTTACCCAACACTGATATTGAATTCTGCCCAGAAAGAGCCCCATTATTTTCAAAACAAATCTCACAACTGAATGCAATATGCCTTGTAAACTCGGATTTTGTGTGATCACCAAATTTCTACATGTATTAAAGTTATGATATCTCTACAGAATATACAGTACTATTTCGGTAGATTTTACAATGAATTTTCATATTTTGGGGTTGAAATTTCAAACTTTGGGTTTAAACAATACAGCCACCCTTTAAGCTGTTTCTGAAAAAAAAAACACCAAGCAGATCTGATCAATTCATCTATAAATCTAACAGCACAGGGTAGGAATTAATTTTTTTTTAGGGGCTACTTTTTTTTTTACATTGGGGCTACCACTGAATATCTTGGGGCTATTTTCTAATTCATGGGGCTACTTTTTTTTTATCGCATATCAGCAATTACCTTTTGACATTCCGAGACTCACTGTGACGCCTAAAAGCTCAGAACATTTTTAACTGTAATTACTGAATACATGTAAGTTTGCATTTTGGTTGAGGATTTCCAGGTTGAACTCGAATTAGAAACTTATCCATCTCACACTCCGACTCGACGATGTCGATAATCAGCGCTGTCACAATCACCAGCTGATCGCATACAATTCTGTGCATGCCTAGTACACATAATATACTGTACGATGCATGTGGTCTCGTTACCAGCTGTGCAGTCTAATCGTGCACGCGTACATGTACATAAGCCATGCGGCAAGTGCATCAACAATTCTAAAAACCCCGTGCTAAAGACTATGCGTACTCCGCATCCCATATTGCATTGCGCGTTTATTTACAATCGCGAAGCTTCCGGTGTTACGGAAGGCTCGGATATTGCATCGACCGTTCAACTTAAAGCTGGCAAGGGCGATATAAAAGATGCGCTTGCTCTGCCGCCGGAGAACGTAATTATGTGAAGTATTTTTTACATTGTCGATGGTATTTTATTGGGGCGATTCTGAAATACATAGTCGCCCCAAAGCATTGGGTTTTGAGAATTTTTAGGGGCGATTTGGGCTGTCATGGGGGCGAAATCGCCCGTCGCCCCCGTGTAATTCCGACGCTGTAACAGCAAACAGGTACAGGTATTTATCATGTTACAGGTAAAGAAAGTAAAGTATGAATTTTTTTTTTCAAGATCAGGATTGCATTTTGCCAAATACCAGGTCCTCTATGGGAAATTATAACAAATCACACTAAATAAACATACATGTACTTCACCCAGAGTTAGATTATTTGTCAGATGAACGATGTGATAAACCTTTATTTTTCTTTGATAGCAAATTCATCATGGGAGCAATAATAAATATTTGATAATTTTGAAAGTGGACACTTTTTGTAGAGTTTAAACATTTAGACGTGCCTTTTTGCTCCAACTGTACAAACTTAATAATGTACTGTATCCACAAACAGTAGGCCTGCACGATACTGCATTGTATTTGGGTACATGTAAACAACATTATAATGTGCCATTTTTTTTTAGCTAAGACCAAACAGAAACAAAGAATGAGGATGAGTGAACAAATGAAATAAGGGATGCCCCTGGTGATTTGGATTGGAGTAGTGATGTCCAAAACACATTAAAACCTGAATTGTTTACAATATCGTGATAGGCGATATATCGTAGAACCAAACATCGTCTACCAACTGCTCAAGGATTGAATGACACAATATTTCTATAATGATCACGTCCACCAGTCTTAAAGGTATAGTGTATGATTGGTTGATCTCAGACAAGGGCAATGAATCAATTTTGAAATTATTACATTCATTAAATACCTATATTATTGCTCTATTTTATCACGGAAAAGAAACTTGCATAACTTTTATATTCTCATGATATTGAGGGGTGAAACATATATTATAACAATTATCGGTTAATCGATATAAGGTTGAACTTTCTTATTGACGCCCTCTCGGGTTAAAAAATAAATTGATATTAGAACACCGTTCGAATCATGCATATTCATTACGACTCATGCATATTGATGAAATACGTCATGGCGCATGCGCAGTATCAAGAAATCCCCGTATCAACAAAGTGCAGTACTCTGTGTGTGTAGCTGAGTAGAAAGCAAACATCGAACGGTGCGTGCAAGCTCAATGAGCCGATGCTAGGCGGCTAGCGACATGCTTGCGCTCTGCATTAGTTTCAGATATAATCCACTATTTGCGATAGCACACACAGGATAAGAATACTATATTGAGCTATATCCATAAATGTATCGTACGCGTGAAAAAGGATTCAGACACGTTGATTATCTGACGTGAATGACGAAGCAAAGGATTGCCCAATACGGCTTACTTTCGGACTCTTATGTCATGAATCTGAAAGTACTCCAAGACTAAAAGAGATACGAGAATCCCAGAGATGGGCAAGGGCCGAGTTCCGAGTTTGATCTTTATTCATGTGGATTGTAGCTCTTTTATGCACCTTTCCCTTCATGTATAGCTTGGCGTGATACATATACGGGAACTACAGCGAGGCGCTATAGCGCAGCTCACTGTATGTATACTCTGTATACTGACTCCTTGGCCCTCCCCAAAGGAAAGGGGGAGGGAGGAGAGAGAAGAAAGAAAGAAGTGGATTGGTGAAAGAGAATCAGGAGAGCCATCATAAAGGGGTATGGATACAACATACCCTAATTTGATATTTTGGTGTTTTTTTATCTTTCCTGAATGTTTCAGTCAGTTTCAGATTATTTAGATCCACTCGCAAAGTACAGAGGAGAAATTGGAAAAAAAAGTTAGACCAAAAATATTTAAAACTCTAAACAGACGGCCACCACCATTCTGTCTACAGCCAAGCATGAAGGGAAAGGGCGAAGAGAAAAACGATTACTTTCAGAGCAGGTTCTATGATATAAAACAGGGTTTGTTTAATACGGGGTTAAATATAGGCCTATAGTAAAACATAACGAAGATGCAATCATATATGCCTATAGTAAAACATAACGAATATGCAACCCCAATGCGGGGTTAAATATAGGCCTATAGTAAAACATAACGAAGATGCAACCCCAATGCGGGGTTAAATATAGGCCTGTAGTAAAACATAACGAAGATACAATCCCAATGCAACACTTGACTACTCTTCGTTTGTTTAGATTGAACTCGCGAGGTCAAAAGGTGAGCTGAGAAACCTGTTGATGCGAAGTACGTACGTGTAGTCTACATTGTGTAGACCGTGATAGCATGAATGTGACCAACGTACGCATCAAGTTGCTAATTTCTGTTATTTCTGTGCCGAGGTTTTTACCTGACTGCTAAGAAAGCACGAATGCCTGTGAGCAAGCAACCAGGGGACCAACGGCTCAAGGTCGAACAAGCAGAGTAAAGGCGTCATGTGTCAAAAAATGAGGGGGGGCAGACATGACGTCAGGGACAAGATTTCTGGGAAAACTCTTATTTTTGCATCCACACAAGAAAGCTTGCATCGAGATATGGAAAAATGAGAAGTTGAGTATTGCGCGGTGCACGTGCTTCAGAGTTGTGATTTCCAGGGCCGACCAGCATGTAGAGTCTTACAACAGAACTTTACAAGGCACGCCGTGGGGCAAAGTGCAACAACGTATGTGAAAGAAGACTAAGCAAACCTGGAGAAGCAGCAAGGTGCAACATGTACAAGGGAATTGTGCATGTACATTACGTCTGCTTTGAAATGTGTACATGGGTCGCCGAGTTTTTATGTAGTATGGGGAGGGGGTGGGGGGTAGCCTATAATGATATAGTAGGGCGCTTTATACTTTATACAATCATGGACCTATTAGGTCCATGCTATAATCAAACCATCAGCACGACCGGTGGATGGATGACTGAAAGAATGGGTGGATAGGCATATATAAATGGATCATCCAATTGATGTATTTTCCCAAGAAATGGATGGTCAAAGAGAAATGGATACATGATGCAGCAATAGACCATGGGAGATCAACTTGCTACCCCTTCATAGACAGTAAACAAGTAGAAAGAATTGATAAAAAGATGAAATTTTATAACAAATGAGAGGAAGAAAGGCCTCCGGGAAAGGCCTATACGCATACAGAGTGTGCACGAGCAGTTCAACCGTTGAAAAAATGTGAATGACTGCGACATGAGCAGGACAAAGACATTACTTGCATCCGGGACTTGCATCTTGATTGGCATAACATTTTAGACTTATTTATCAATGGAATTGTAACTCCCATTTCCCTGCTATAACTATAGGAAAAACGAATGATAACTGTTGTTTTATAGACGTGGAAATTTATGCTTCATATTAGGACCAAAGAGATTCTGGCGTACGTGTCAATATTTCAAAACTCATGCGGGAAAATAATATAATCATTTTTTATGATTGAAAAAAAAGTGCCAAGTTCACACTGTCACGATTTTTTTTTTTGGTGGCGGTGCTGAGGAAAATTTGACAAAGCAAAAGAAAAACATTAAAAAAGGTTCCAATACAAAATGTTGGTAATTTTCCTACATTTATCCAATTCGACACCTATACCAGAATTCCAGGGGGAGCTGCCTACATGGAAAATAATGCACGCCGCACCCCATTGTAAAATCTTGGGGGTGCTTTGCACCCCCGGTTCCAAGGGCCTTAATTATAATCGCGGAATAATTAATCGTATCAGATCAGTCGAGGCGATCGTATTGATCGTATAAATAGTTGGAATGGTTCAACTATGTGGTGATGTGGCTTTTTTTGCAGGATTTTTTTGCATTTATTGGAATAATATACAAAACAAATTTACAATGCTTGAGACATGATCATAATACAAGTGACAATCGTATATGTAGTGACTGGAGAAATACAATATATAACAAAATATATATATAATGAGTAAAATGCATAGGCAAACTATATACAGTAAGCAAATATGTGCTTGAAGCATATAGCAGCCAAAATAAAAATGAAATTTCGAAACGAGACAAAAATAAAATTTTTATTTTGGGACAAGCCCCATCTGGCGAGGTTTAATGGGTATACGCTTTTTCTGATCATGGACCCTGATGTACTTAATTTATGATGATGTAATTAATGCACATGTGCTGCCGATGAAAATATAATATTTTGCCTTTATGGGTTTTTTACAACTCCAGGGGGATCAATGAGAATACAGTAATAGTTCTGAATACGCACTGAGAGAAGTGAAGGCGGGGGGGGGGGCACTTCCATTGACGAGTGGATACCATGCGCGACCATGGGGTCTCGAAAAGCACCCAAACACGTATTTTCCATATTCTCAAACTGCACCCCTTAACAAGTATTGGCGTCTCAAACCGACCCTTAACAAGTATTGGAAACAAAACGATACTCTTGGCAAGTATTCCCGAAATGAACCCCTAAACAAGTACAGCGATATTTTATTGTTATGTCGGGTCCGTCGGTCGTTGGTTTTACCTTTATACATCATTATTTTGGTTTAGTACGGCCCCATGCACCTTCCACAACTCGCGCAAGTCGGACTCTAAACACGTAGTGTTGGGGCAAAAAGGACATCCTTTATAAAACATTTTAATTTTGTTTCATCATCCCCGAAAATATTACCCTAAACACGTAGCTTTCCTAGCAACATATAGATACCCTTTTTTAAATATTTTTGTGTTTTTGACAAAAAGACATCCTTTTTACGTGTTTTTGGGGTCGCGCATAGTATCCACTCGTCAATGTAAGTGCCCCCCCCCCCCCCGGAGTGAAGGCAAAGCGGTCATGGAGCATGCAAGCAAACGAGTAATTATAATTCCTTGAATAGTCATACCATAATAAAGTTGGAGAGGATAATATTGAAATAAATAGAAAAATAACATTAAAAAATGCGAACATAAGGAATACACACAACCCCCAACCCAAGGCTAGGAATTGTGTAAACATCGAAAAATACAGAAAGATGTTAGGAACCTTGCTTGAACTATTGGCGTAAATAATAAACGTAAAATATATGAATTAAGGGGCCAGATATATGTGTCGGGCACAAATCATTTTTTATCGGTGATAGATTTTGACATAATATTCAGATATTAGTTCCCCTTCTCGCTTTCTTTTTGTATTGGCCGTGACAAATTTGGGAATCCATATAGCCCAATCCTTCCCCATTATTTTGAACGCCACTGATTTCAACTGGATATCGTCAAAAAATATTGATTGATTGATTTTATTTCGCAAGTCACCATAATATATATACAGTAGCATTAAAAACAACAGGCTTACACAGGATGACCCACGAAAGCTCTAAAGCTATTTTCCAGTGGGGAAATAGGCTTTACCTTGTAAATAAATATTACCTTGGAAATAAGCTTTACCTTGTAAATAAATATTTACAAGGTAGTCAAACTGACAGCAGATGCAGCGTGTAAACACAGTATGAATTTCATTACATGATAATAATAAAATGATAATTACGTAATGTCATGGGTGGTGAAACAAGGATGGGACGTTTTGTAATTCGCTACGCAGGCTTTTGATAGTAAAGCTGATGAAATACAGGGTTGAAAGTAAAATAATGTGAAAGACTGAAATGAAACGATCTATTCAAAATATAAATTCCATGAAAGAGAAGCGATTCAAACAGAGTATGATATTGCGTTTACATTCCCTTTGATTCATATTATTTTGATTCCCTTTCAACAATCTACTTCTTTCTTTATTTCTTCTCTCTCCTCCATGCCCCCCTTCCCTTTCTTGGGGCGGCGGGGATGGGGGGGGGGGTATCGGATATGAGAAAGCCTGCAGTTTAGGTGTTATGGCACACTCGGACAAGTTCAATTTAGTGGCCTAGTAGGTCCATTGGTAAATTGCCAAGTCGTCGACTGCCAAGTGCCAACTTGCACTCACCACATGGTCTGATTTAATTTAGTCCATATCCATTCCGTCCATCAATATTTCGTCGAACAACTATTTGGTCCAGTATCCAATTCATTTTCATTCATTTTGCACAATAGCACGTTGTCCAATTAGACCAAATGGTATATGGACTGAATGGCTATTGGACCAACTGGTTACTAGACGATAGTGGATGAACATAATTATGGTAGACTTTAATGATAGTAGGCGAGTTGGCAATTTGACGATTTGGCATCAGACGAAATGGAAGTAAACTGATCCATGGACTTATATAGTATCACACCGGTATAGATAAAGAGGTACAAAAGTGGAAACGATGCCCGACGGACATGCGCATATCCAGGATTTTGCACCACGAGGGGGTCACTATTTTTGCGCCCCTGTGAACTTTTCGGAAAATTGCACCCCGACCCGACCACTCAGGCAATCAAAGTGCCTAAATGCATTTTGAATTGTCTTATTCCACAACCACGTGAAAAAGGCAATCGAAGACCATTTTTTTTAATGTGTCCATAGTGTGTCCATGTAAAAAAAGATCAAAGTTGTATCCACTTCTTGAAAAGAATAAATGCGACCAGAAAGCATAGAATTTTTAAGCGTTTTGGGGTTTCAATTTAGTTCAACTTTTCATCAGAGTGGTAGACCATATTAAAATTATGTGCGGGAGCTGTAATTTCTTAACCGGGGCTAGATCCAGCTTTCGCCAATAGGGGAGGGGGATATTTTCATCTGTTTTCCGATCAAACATTCTACGCTTTTTGCAACCGTGAACATGATATGTATATGAATTATTTAAACAATTATTATTGATACGAGCGCGAAACGTGAGCTGAATTTTTTTTATATTCTGACCTAAAATTTGAGGGGAAAAAAATCTATGAGCACTTTTGGCAATCAAGAACAGGATGAGTATCTATCAACATTTTATGCGATCACGAAGTGCGAACTGACAATTTTTGAATTCCCAATCCAACACTGGACATCATAAGCACTTTTTATAACCATGAACAGGATGGGTATATAGCTAAATAATTAATGCGAGCGCTAAGCGCGAGTTCAAATTTTTTGATATTCTGACCTCGTAAATTTGTGCGAGTGCGAAGCGCGAGCTTAAAAAGTGATTGATATTTTGACCTAAAATGTGGACATTCTAAGCACTTTTGGTAATCATGAACAGGATTGTCATCTAACTAAACATTGATGCGTCCGCAAAGAGCGAGATGAAATTTTTTTCATATTCTTACCTAAAATTTGGACATTTGAGTAAGCATTTTCGGTTATCATGAAAAGGATGATCAGTAACAAAACAGTTTATGCGAGCGCGAAGCGCGAGCTGAATAAAAATCTATATATTTTGATACAAAGTCAGACATTCTAAGCACTTATCTTACCATGAACAGGATCGCCACCTTACTAAACAATTAATGCGAAGAGTAGGATGAATTTGTTTTTATATTCTGATCTAAAATTAGGACTTTCTAGGCACTTTTGGTAATCATGAACATGATTGGTAATTGATGGGAGCAAACATGAGTTTGGCACCCCCTCCCCTCCCTAGGTAAATTGAACCTGAATTTGATGCACCGAGACAAATATCAAATTGGCGTGTGGTGAATATCCATTCGGCACCCCCTAGGTTGAACATCAATTCGGCGCCCCTATATGTCAAACAGCAACTCGACAACCGTATATAGAAAAAAATTATTCGGCGCCCCATCCCCAAGGTTAAACATCATTTCGGTGCCCTTCGGTGCCCTTCGGTGCCCCTATGTCGAACATCTATACGGCGCCCCGAGGTAAAACATTAATTCGCCCCCCCCCCCTAGGATGAAGATCAATTTGGCACATCCTAGGTCGAACATCAATTCGGCGCCCCTAAGCAAAACATAAATTCGGCACCCGCTATATACATACTCTAGGTTGAACATCAATTCGGCGCATCCACCCCCCCCCCCCCATGTCAAACAGCAATTCGTCAACCCCTTTTCTTTCCTTCCCTTTTCTCCCTATTTTGGCGCCCCCGAATACGCACATGGTAGAGCTACGGATATAGAGAAATAAGGACAAAGATGTAATGAAAATATAAAAACTCTTGAAATACTTTACGTTTTCTAGGCAAACAAGAATCCAAACTCCAAAGCGTATAATAACGTCCGGCTGAATAGACCTCCATTTGCATCCTGTTTGATATGCTTTCCTGTAAGTTCCATTGTGGGCAAAATAAAGGGCAAAAGTAAGTCTGCTTTCTTTGAGAGGGTGTAAATGATGATATATTCAAATACCAGCGAGTGCCATAGGTGACGGAATCATAGGCGACGGAACGTATTTTCAATTTTTTTTTTTTTTTTTTTTTTTTTTGGGGGGGGGGGACAAAGCGAAAAAAGGCACTTATATGCAAAAAATTGAATTTTTTATGCAAACTTATATTTTCACCATGAGATTATCATCTGTGTTAAGTAGTTGTGCGTTTTGTAGTAATTAAATTGAGCAAAACCTTTTTAAAGTCTTTTCTGATTGATAAAATATCTATTTAGGCTTTATTTTTCCGGGACCGAGCGTAGTAAGCAAACAGTTTGAACATTTTCAAATCTAAAGTTGTGAAACTCGCCGCTTTTTGGTCAAATCGCGCAAATTATTGTTAAAAGAGCATTCTTGCGAGGTGTTAAGAGCGCAAATCGCGAGCTATAAATTCTAGACATTGCTTGTACTAACATGACTAATAAGACATGAAAATCAAACATTCCGAGCAATTTTGTTATGAAAAAGATGTGCATCTAATTGAAGAATGGACGCGAGCGCGATATTCCAACCAGAAAACTGGACATTCTAAGCACTTTTTTAACCCAAGAACTTAATTGTGTGTCTTAATAAATAATAATTGATGCGAAGCGCGGCGAGCCGAAAATTTGTAATATTTCAACCTGAAAACTGGATATTCTAAGCAGTTTGAAACCAAGAACATAATGTGTACCTTTGATGCGAGCGGAAAGCGCGAGCTGAAGATTTGTGACATTTAAACCTGAAAATTGAACATTATAAGCACAAGTTGTAACCAAAACAAAGTGAGTGCCTTCCTAAAAAATAAATGATGTGGGCGCGAAGCGCGAGCCAAAAATTTTGTGATTTCCAACCTAAAATGTATCGTTTGACTTCAAAAAGGGTATTTTATTTTGAAAAGGGACATTCATGTACATCATTTTGAAATAAGTGCACTCTCCATTTAAAAAAGGCATTTTTTCCTACTGGGATTTTTTTATGTAGGGGGTTAAGTGCCCCTGCCGCCCCCCGGTTCCGCCGCCCCTGCTGCTAATATAGCCTCGGGTTATAATATTTATCTAAGTTCAAACTGGTATTAACAAAAATATGTTGGTATGACTGCATTTTATAACGATGGTTTTCTTTAAAATATATATTTTTTACCATTTCGATCCATCACATTTTTGCATTTTTTTGTCCGTCGATATGCCCAGCGCTGAGAGGTCATGCCAAAACGTGATTTTGCATGAAGTACATTCTCTGAACCATCATCGGAACTTCGGAATCACACAGAGATGGAAGACCCCTTCCCCCAAATAGTTCCGCCTAGCTGTATGTCCTCGAATATATATATATATATTTAATAAGACATCAGAAATGCGAAACACAAATTCACGAGTAATGCAGTTTTTGCAATAAAATTTGCAATTTTATTATATATATATCACCATGATAAGTACGTAATTTTATTATCCGAGCACATGCAGCGGACCGAGGAGGAGTGGGTGGAGGGAGAGGCACCTAGGAGACGTCATACTTGTTCTTGTTCAGTATACTACCATAACAAGTTGAAAAGAAAAATGCAAAGAGAAACTTGGAGGGGGATCGATGTTACATGGTTATAACATACAGACCTACGCACCGGTATCATAGGCGGATCCAGGAGGCCGACGTTACGCCCCCCCCCCCCCCGATATTGGCGGCGCAAAGTAATATGAACGAAAGCAGAGGGGGGGGGGAATATAAGAGGAAGAATGAATAAAAAAAAGGTGAGGGGAATTCAGACTTGGGGAGGGGTGGGAGCCAATCATGTCACTACACAAGTATAAAAACAATTTAGCCCGCGCTTTGTGTTCGCATTGCCTGTTCGATGGAACATATATTCATCTATACCAATTCATTTATTGATTTATTCATTCAGTCATGGTTAAACAGGTTCACAAGTTCAGAGTTATTAGTATATAAAATCATAGTAACAACAATGACAAGGTATAATTCATATCGAAATAGTATGAGACATAAAGAAATATTAACTGATCAATGTAATACAAAACACGGAAACATTGTTGAAGGGCTTATAGTAAAACGAACAAGGGAACTAAATAGGCCTTTACTTATTCAAATTTTTGAGCATCTTATCCGTCAGTGTGCATCTTAATTGTTTAATGATCATATTGCTCAGATCAATTTTCAGGACACAATACACAGTCCGAAAATAATACCTCACGCTCGCATTTTTTATAGGGTTTAGTACTGTTACGACTATAGATTCCAACAAAAACTAGCTTTGAGCTGCCGATCGATCGGGAAAAATGTGGATGAAAATATTGTTCACCCCGGCCCCGTTATTAGTGAAAGCTGGATCCGCCCCAGAATATATTGTTTAAAAAAAAGGCATAGGCCACGCGGTATTTGTCATTTTTTGTGATAAATACATTGAGGCAGTATATTGACAAATAATCACTGGAAGAGAAAGAGCATCTTATAGGCCTATATAACGCACAAAGCAAAATAATGAAGAATGGCGGCAAAGCTAGTTCAATACAAAATGATTTCCTTTTCCTTTAAAAAAAATGTTACAACACGTTATAATAATGAACAAATCAAAATACAGAACCTGAAGAAATTGATAACGATTCAGTGAATCGGAATCGAAACAAAAATGCGTATGTAAATATAATTATAAAATAGAAATAAAAAACGGGGAAAAAAATAAGAATAGCCCTTTCACAAGCAACCATAATTCTCCCTCCCTTCATACCCTGGACAAGTAAAGAAAAAAAAATACAGCTAGAGAAACGAAGCAAAGATGAAAAGCAAGGAGAGGGAAGGAAGCCGTCTCTCGGTACCTGGTACTCTGCCCAGATATCAAGATGTACGTAGGACCTATTCTCCGCGATTTGAAAAACAACGTGCATAACATCACAATTATTATGATGGTCATTTAAAAAAGTTCCTTGGTTGTTTCCAAGTTATTTAATTTGCCGTCGAGGGACTGCGCGAATGCACACGCTCCTACAGGATATGAATGAAAAAGTCGCAAACAGACTCCGCCGTTCAATCCGATACTGTACTGTATAGCCGGTATACAGATCGGCACGTGAGACAAGCGCAGAGGCGATGGATATGAATATTCATGAGCAGGTATTGATGTCATTTGGTCTCAAGGTGGCGCTCTTCATTTTTTATATCAATTTCAAAATCTGCATCAAAAGAAAGCTCACTTGGCAAAATTTCTCTTCTTTATATATTTTTTTGAGAATAAAAACAGTTCTTTTGGCCAATGCAATACATTTTATGGACTCATAACTTGTTTATGAGTATTTTGAAAAGCGAAGAGTGAAATCTAAAAGAAAGTTTTGAAATAAACCAATGTCACAATTTACCTTTAAAGGTTAGTAATGTTTATAAATAAATACAACATACATGTACCTTTGTGTTGATCTTGGTCGACTGGCTCAAAGAATGACTGCTTCAATATATCTGTTTGAATGAACACATGTTAAAAAGAAAACAAATTGAGTTCCAACAATCACTGGAAGCATCGAAATTACAATATACATGTACATGTACATGAACATGTATGTGCACAACATACAGTCCGACCTCTCTTATCCGGCCTCCCCTTATCCGGATCTCTCTATTATCCGGACGCACACTTGCCGAGATTTTTTTTCAATTCAATTTTATTAGTACGTGAGGAAATGAGATTGCAATCTAAACTCAATCCTATACGCAAACTCACTTTGATTAAATATATTTTCCAGTGTAGTCTACCTAAAACAACATTATTTTTCATGAAAATATCTCACCCAAATCACCAAAAGAATTTAGGCAGGATAATTTTCCAGTAAATCGGGGTGCAGTGTAAACATTTCATCACGTTCTCTTGTTGTTTCCCCGGGAAAAACAACACATGTTCGCTAGCTAATGCTCGGCCTCAATACGGACAGCGCCATCTATCATGTTTGAGCCTACAGTCAGTATAACAATGGCTGACATTGCGAAGCTGCGATAGCGGCCGCGATGATCTAATTGTAAAACTTACTTTCATCGAGTCATTCATTCTCTCTCTTTCGAGGTATGCTCGATTTATACCTCAATCATTTTAGCAGGTAAATTATCCAACAGTTTTGGCCATCGTTCGATTTCATTTCCGTAAAAATTACCGCCTATAATTTGCACTGACACTGCAGTGAATACATGTCTGTACCGTACGCCCGGCCCACAACAATAGATAACGTGTAGCTACCGCCGCGTTGCGGGGATCGAGGCCGCAGCTTGCGTGTATTTAATATTGGGTCTCCCAGATCCGGATAAATCCCTTATCCGGATTGGTGCTGGTCCCAATGTGTCCGGATAAGAGAGGTCGGACTGTACTGATGTACGTGTAAACACTACTCTCCTATACCTGTACAGTACCAATACGAACATTATCAGAAAATTATTCTCAAAACCTTGTTTTGTTTCTATCAGATGATAATACAATGTACACATACAAGTAAAATACCATGACATGTACAGTAGCACAATTATGGATAGAGTGTGAAGAGGATGCTATACATGTACATGTACAGTCTGACCTCTCTTATCCGGCCTCCCCCTTATCCGGATCTCTCTATTACGAGATTTCAATCTAAACTCAATCCTACACGCAAACTCACTTTGATTACATATATTTTCCAATATAGTATACCTACAACAACATTATTTTTCATGAAGATATCTCACCCAAATCACCAAAAGAACTTAGGCAAGGTAATTTTCCAGTAAATCAGGGTGCAGTGCAAACATTTCATCACATTCTCTTTTGGTTTCCCAGGAAAAACAACACATGTCTGCTACCTAGCGCTAGGCCTCAATACGGACAGCGCCATCTATCATGTTTGAGCCTACAGTCAGTGTAACAATGGCTGACATTGCGAAGCTGCAATACCCGCCGCGAAGATCTAATTTTAAAACTAAGTTTCATTGAGTCATTCTCTTTCTTTCGAGGTATCCTCGATGTATAAATCATAGCAGGTAAATTATCCAACAGTTTTGGCTATCGATCGATTTCATTTTCGTAAAAATACTGTCTCGAATTTGCATTGACACTGCAGTGAATATTGTCTGTATGCCCACTACAATAGATAACGTGTAGCAACCGCCGTTGGGGATACAGCAGCTGCGTGTATTTAATATTGGGCCTCCCAGATCTGGAAAAATCCCTTATCCGGATTGGTGCTGGTCCCAACGTGTCCGGATAAGAGAGGTCGGACTGTATATCAAAATGATCAAACCTTCCTGGTATGGTTAACAATGTAAATTATTTTTCTAAGTTTTCTACAGCCCATAAAAATTGGTATCTCTTTGGCAATGTACTTTGAACTCAAAAACTCTATCAAAATACAAGTGGTGCATCTCTCGGAATCAAAGTGGTCAGAAAAGGTTTTAAAAATATTTACACTATTGCCTCTATCCATACAAAAGTATAGGCCTACTACTTGTGAAAAGAAATATTTCAATATTGGCATTAAAAATGAGGAAGTAGTTGAACTGCCCATATCTTACGAGTGAAAATGTTTGACTTTTCAGAACCCATAATACATATAAGTTTATATTATTTTTCTTTGCCAACATCAACAATTTCTTATTGCTCATGAAATTCCTTTTCAATTGTTCATAACTTGGAAACCATTTCTTCATTTCATCAAGGATTATTGTACATTAAAAAACAAAATAACATTTTTCACCACTTCTTGTTTTACATTTCAAATGAATCCATGCATGTATGTATAGAGGCGTATTGTTTAAAACTTGATATATTTATCTATAAATTCTACAACCAAAATGAAAGGTCTCGCCTGTTGAACACCAAAATCAATCACTCTCATACATGTAGATTTGCATAAATGTGTACCAATTCTGCCAATCATCAACCACCTTGGGTACTCTGAGTATGCATATGAACATTTTTATGTAAATCAGACTTACATGTAATGGAACTTAGCTTTTAAATGACACCAATTTCACTTTTTATCTACTTGTGATAATGGGAACCAGCGTGTACAACTCTATAGAAAATTCTCATAAGATTTACAATGCTGGTTCAGCAAGTTACTTCTTCAGTGATGATTATGACAATGATCCTTACAAGTAAACTGAAGCTGTCTTTATACTCTTTGACTTATTTTGTCAGAATCATCACCGACAAAATAAATCTCACTTATACACTGACGTTATGAATTCACTGCCGATTCAAAAACATTGCATCCGCAATCACAAGTATCGCTGCGGCTGCTGGCCATGCATAGATCTAGATTACTTGCGATTGTGATGTTTTTTCATCAGAGGTGAATTTAAATAATAAAGCGTGAAGAAATAAGGATTTTAATCATCGATTATGAGATCGATAGGGATAGAACCATGTAAATGGAGTGAAACTAGGCTGAGTTGCCTGTCGCTCAAATAGAATCTACATCTTAAAGATGCCTGAACCCTGGTAAGCTCATTTTTTGTTCTATCATTTATCAATTATAGGGGTCTAGATTTAGGCCTACTTATTTTTTTTTTAATAACAGAGCATACAAGTCAAATTTCTATTGGTTCACCCTGAATGCTCATGGAAGGATGAACCCATAGTGAGTCATCACATGTCTTTTAAAACCGACCACCTTGCGCACATCATTAAGATTATTGCGTATTACAAATGCTACGCGTGGGAGAGTAGGCGCAGTGTCCATGCATGTAACGATAAGAATCAATTTTACAAGAGAAAAAGAGGGATTAAAAGTAAATATTTTGTTGAATTAATCAAAAGCAGAGTGACCAGACCATAATCCAACTGCACAACAGCTGTTCATACCAAGAAATCCGATAGGCTTTAGAAAAAATATCTGTCGTCAGTCGTTGAATCATGTGCCAGAGCTCGCTGGAAGTAGCGAGACAATCAACAGGCATAATGACATCATAGAACTGTTTTGGAAGAGTCAAAATATTTTGCCAGCGCGACAGGTATTAGCCATAAAATTAGTGTATATAGCAGGTGGTCGGTCCTTAAAATCAAAATATCATAACCATGTTCATAGAATGAGTGCTAATTTTTGCTGTACACATTCTTCATGGCATTTCAAACAACCTTTCTTAAAAAACAACTGATACTAAAGACATTTTCTTACATATTTTTTTGCTTTTGAAAATTAAATCACGTATTTCAGCAATTAGGGGCTGACATGTACTACTAAATGTTGCGTAATTTTAAAACCGCATACCCGAGCATCGTAAATTTGGACTCAAAAGTTGCGCAAGACTTGAGGGAAAATTTCCTTGGAATGACGTGGAGCAATTTTCAAACATAAAATGTTTCTCGTAAAAAATTTGGAGGCATCACATTATGGGTTTTAAAAATTTGATCTTTTACATGTAATTACCCATAACTCCATAACGAATGGCCGAATTTTCTTGATTTTTTTTTTTTTTTGGGGGGGGGTTGCATTTCTAATGCAAAGACCTTTCATTTGATGTATCATTCGCCAATATTTATTATTATCTTAATATTTGGGTAATAGGCCTATAGCTACCTAAAATAGCCAGGCAGTACCTAGACAGCTGGCAGCCGTCTGTTTCGAGGAGTTTTTTAACATTGTTAATTTTTTTTAATTTCTTCTTGTACACAGACGGCTCGCTATCGTGCAGCCACCATAGGGGGTTAACAATGCAAAATCCCCCCGACGGGGCTCATTGATTTTTGTCTTTATTTCATAAAAATATATAAAAAAGAACTGTACAAAAATAAGGATTATATTCCGTTTTGGCATGATATGCACCAAAACGGGGAAAAATAAACTTAAAAGGGGAAAAAACAGTGACTTGATTCAATCTTCAATTTTTCACCTTTTCATTAACCAATTTTGGAAACCTTCATATGCATTAGGCGTATGAAGGTGTAAAAATAAATAAAATAAAAAATATTTACCGGTACGTGATTTTTATCTTAAAAGATGGATTTCCTAGGGAAATCCACCTTTGATTACAAGTGTCTCTTATACATATATGGCACGCGTAGCCAGGCGGCTTCTAGAGAGTAAAAATCATTTACTAACGTAAGGTCACTCTCATGAAGCCAGGCCTTCTATCCCATAGACCCACACAATGGAAGCCAAAACCTGAAACTTTCACCCCCGAGATTTCTACTTTCCTTCTAAAAGATCTAGCTCTAAATCATGTACATGGGATAAAACTTCATTTCCGACATTTCTACGCTCTCGTTGTTATTTCTAAAACAAGAATTCATCAAAAAAATGAAAAAATATTGTGAAAAGACGGAAGAGACTTGCCCGATGTTTACGCCGCCATCTTGTTTTTTATTGTACTTCCCCAACGTTACGGACGCGAGCGTGAAAGAGCGGGGGTGAAAGTTTCAGGTTTTGGCTTCCATTGTGTGGGTCTATGGGATAGAAGGCCTGGCTTCATGAGAGTGACCTTACGTTAGTAAATGATTTTTACTCTCTAGAAGCCCCTGGCTAGGCACGCGGTTCAAGGCTCCATGTACCTCGTGCGAAGTTCGTGCAGGCTCCACTCCACTTCACTACCGCTACACCACGCTCCACCTACCCGAACTTCGGGACGGTGAACTCGATCATATATTCCGAGTGACAAAGGTGGGATGGAAATGTTATTTATTGTAAAAATTATAGAAAAAAAATATAACGAGAAAGTTAAAAATTTAAAAATAGCTTAATTTGTTACTCTAGTCTTTACCCGTATTTCACTCCGTGTCCATCCTCCGGTTATCGGAGGATGGACACGGAGTGAAATACCGGTGAAGAGTAAGAAATTAAACTATTTTACTTTCTCGTTATATTTTTTTCTATAATTTTTACAAATTTCCATCCCACCTTGACCTTTGCCTTAGTCACTCGGAATATCCGATCGAGTTCACTGTCCCGAAGTTCGGGTAGATGGAGCGTGGTGTAGCGGTAGTGAAGTGGAGTGGAGCCTGCACGAACTTCGCCCGAGGTAGGCTCCATGATGAAGAAGTATATGTCAAAATATTTTAAAATATCATAGTCATAGAGTCCTCAAGGCTAGGCAGTACTAGACCAAAAGCTTCGGTCTCTGTTATGTTGGTTGTTCAGCTGAACTCCGTTGGCTTCACTCACCAAATACAGAGACCGAAGTTCTAGCGCGATCTGTACAGGGGACTCAATGGCAATAAAGCCAATATGTTTATGTACTTAAGATCGGATAAAACGGGGAAGTGAATTTGCGCGACAGCCGAGGTAAGTCACTGTTTTTGTTCCTTTTAACTTGATTTTTCTCCGTTTTTTGGCAATTAATGCCAAGAGGGAATATTAATTTGCATTTTGGTCGCGTTTATTTTCAAAATTTTTATTCATTAAAAAAATTTAAAGACAAAAATTGAAGAGCCCCGACGGGGGGATTTTGCATTGCAAGTCCCCTAATGGTGGCTGCACGCTAGCGAGCCGTCTGTGTACGAGGAGAAATTAAAAAAAAAAAAAGTAAAAAAACTCCTCGAAACAGACGGCTGCCAGCTGTCTAGGCAGTACCGGCGTCGGGACGTAATTCGGCGCAGCGAGCAGCGGCCGAACGAAGAGGCGTCGAGTTAGTCTGCAATGCATGCAGCACGACGAGTGACCAGTGTGGTGCTGGTGATGCGACTCCTTTTCTGAAGCCAGTAAGGACTAATTTCCGACACATAATATGATACAATAAATTTTCTACAAATATTCAAATTCTTATTGTACTCAACATCCAAATTCTACACACTTATGATAAACGGATCCATCAGAATTTTACCTTGAAATGCCAGAATACAGGAACATACACTGTCGCGAGTTGCCTGCCAACTTTTGAACAAACGTAGAGGGCGTCAACACAAAGATAATGATTCATTGCCATAGAGTTGGATTATTATCCAACTCTATGTTCATTGCGCTGATTCAACTTTGATCAATAAAGATTGAAAGAAAAAAAAAAGAATGTAACGCGGGCGGTACCATGATAGGATATTAAACAAACCGAAATAATTATGAAGTAAGCCACATACCGGTACTAGTAAATAGGCCTACATCTAATATACGCAGGGGCGGCGGGCGGCGGACGGCACTGAGAAAGTATTTTCGTTTTTTTTTTTTTTTTGGGGGGGGGGGGGCAAAGCCAAAAAGGGGCACTTATATGTCAAAATGGGCATTTTGATGCAAAGGGATATTTTCTCCATGATATTATCATTTGCGTTAAGTGATTGTTTGTTTTGTAGTTATTAATTTGAGCAAAGCCTTTTTAAATGATTTCTAGTTGATAAATGAAGAGCTCACTTGCAAAAGGGGTTAAATCCATTTTTCATCAAATTTGATTTTTTTTTGGTCTTAATGTATAGATTTTTAGTAGCTCTATAAGATGATACCAAAGAAAAGTTGAAATTCCTATTTAAAAGTGATCAAAAATGGCAAAGAAAAATCACTTTTTTTTCAGTTTAGTTGCAAAAGGGATTAGGTCCAGACCGATTTTTTTTTGGAAAAGAATATTTTAAAAATATGAATAAATGTAGATTTCTTTTATACCCAATTTTATGTTGTCATGGTAGGGAATCTTGAAAATTTAGTTTCGCATAAGAATATGCAATATAGGAGAATTAAAACGAATGATTTTCTTGGAGTGGACCTAACCCCTTTTGCAAACAAACTCTTCTAAAGAGCTCATTTGTCAAAAGGGGTTAGGTCCATTGTTCATAAAGTCTCAAAACCTCTAAATTTTTAGTCGAAATTTACATGAAAACGTGAATAAAAGTGGCAAAGAAAAATCACTTTTTTAATCAAAATAGATTGGATTCATTTAAGTTTACTTGCAAAAGGGGTTTGGTCCACAATTATAATTTTTAAAAGAATTTATAGAAAAAAATTGAAGACAGGTAGATTTATTTCATACCCAATTTTATGTTCACATGATAGGGTAGTACATCATGACAATTTAGTTTCTCTAAGAATATTGCAATAAGTGAGAATAAAAACATGTTTTTTCTTAGAACGGTCCAAAGTGGATCTAAGCCCTTTTGTAACTAAACTCTTCAAATATATATTTAGGCTCTATTTTTACACTAGCGAGCGGTTTAACATTTTCAAATCTGAAGTTATGAAACTTGCTTTTTGGTTAATATCGCGCAAAAACACCCTTGCGAGATGTTGCGAGCTAAAATATTTGGATATTCTATGTACTAATTATAAGACCTGAAAATTATTCCAAGCAGTTTTTTGTTATAATGAAAGGATGTGTATCAAATAAGGAATTTACGCGAGAAGTGGAATCTGGTAAGGACTGCATAGTGACTGATAAATAGGATATATATCTCATTAATCGAATAATGCGAGCGCGAGCTGACAATTGTGATTATACCCTAGCGCCTACAAAGTTTACAAAACTGGGCAGCCCGTATTATCTTTAAGGTGGACCGACGTCATGATCCTGGCCCTTTACTTAAATCTCTTCATTGGCTCCCTGTAAAGAAGAGAATTGTCTTTAAATTACTTCTTTTTGTCTTCAAAGCCTTTAATAACCAGATGCCAAAATATATCAAAGATAGCCTTGCTTCCCATAGACCATGGACCTATAGGTCCATGCATAGACCAACTCGCCCTAATCTCCGTTCATCTAAAGACCCATATTTGCTTGCCATACCCAAAACTCGTACAAAAACAGGTGATCGCACATTTAGTGTTACTGCTTCTAAAGAATGGAACAACATCCCCACTTTCATTAAATCATCAAACTCTTCAGATCAATTTAAGAAACTTCTAAAAACATACCTCTTTTCCGATTAATTTCTTTTGCGTGTATTTGTATTGTAATTATTATGTACTTTTGTTTTAAATCGTTTGTAAACGCTGTGATATAGTTAACTATGGAGAGCGTACTAAATGCTAATTATTATTATTATTATTATTATTATATTCTAAGCTGAACGCTTGACATTTTAAGCACTTTTGTTACCAAGAACAGAATGAGCACCTTACTAAACAAAAATTTGATGCGGAGCGCGAGCTGAAAATTTGTGATATTCTTACCTTAAAGTAGACATTCTAAGCACTTTTCGTAACCAAGGACATGATGAGTAGGGCCTTCCATACTAAATAATAATACTGGTAATTGATGAGAGCGCGAAGCGCGAACGGAAAATTTATGATATTCCAATTAACCTGAAAATTTGATGCCAGCGCGTAGCGCGAGCAAAAAAGGTGATTTTCTATTCTAAAATGTATTATGTTTTTACCTCAAAAAGGTATTCTATTTTTGAAAAAGGCACTTTCCATTTTGAAAAAAGGCATTTTTTCCTTCTGGGAATGGGGAGGGGGGGTAAGTGCCCCCTGCCCATCCCCGTATCCGCCGCCCCTGAATATACGTCAAACAAACTTATAAAAAATGAAAAAGGCATAATCTTATTCCTGAACGCAACGAACAATATAGGCTTCTAGGCATAATACAACAAAACATTAGCGTACTCAGGATTTTTTAAAGGGGGGGGGGGGGGGTTAGAGTTGAATGAAAATTAGAAAATAAGGTTTCTACCCCCCTAAATCGATCGAAAAATTAGGTCTTTTCTTTACAAAAAATGACAAGACAGGGTTTGACCCCTTGGCCCCCCCCCCCCCCTGGCCAGCTACGCGCCTGCAAAAAAAAAAAAAACATCATACTCGCTGCGTTATTGAAATATATAGCGCCCAAGTCTGTTCCGGGACAGGGGAGGCACTATACAGGGGGCAGGAAGGCGACGTATTGCTCTCTTTGATTTTTCAAGTTGCGGGGGTGGGGGGGACCGTGGAGAACAGGGGGGCCGAGGAAGGGGAGTATAAAACTGAGAGGCACGCATGAGTCTTATAACTTTATATTATCCATGTTATCCACAGAGAAAAAAATATATAGGCCTATCCAGAAAACACTGCTTCATGATATATGATTATATTGATTTAAAGGGGAATCCAGCCTTGGCCATAAAATGTTGTGTTGGGAAAGAGAAAAATGAATTAAACAGAATGGTGAAAGTTTGAAAGAAATCGGACAAGCAATAAGAATGTTATAGCTGCTTTAAAATTGATATCACTAATACTATGTAGATTTCAAATTGGCAACTGAGTAAGTAAATTATGACAAGGGGCAAGGACAACTTTCCCATATATAGGCCATGTACTTTATTATCAGGGATTTGTGGTTTTCTCCTTAGTACCCATTCCCCTGGGGCAGTAATCTAAATATAACCCAGGTAGTATATTGTTTTATGTCCTCATGAAAAAAAAATATGATTTAAAATAAAACTTTTGGAGAAAATGACATTTTAGCCATAATATGTATTGGAGTACATGGAAGAGTAGTCCTTGCCTTACATCACTATGACATCCCATATGCGGCCAATTTGAAGTCTCCATGGGTATAGTGATTACCAATATTTAATACTTTTAAAAATTCATAACTTTCTTGTTGTTTGTCCAATATTGTTCAAACTTTCACCAATCAACTTGACTGATTTTTCTTTTCCTTGTAAAAACAAGTTTTCATTTGGGTTGGATTCCCCTTTAATTATATTTAATTATATTGATTATATTGATTTAAATATATTTGAATCACTTATTGAATATGTATATTATTTATTCAATGTTGAATTTTGTTCATGCTTTTATTTGAATTGAATTGATTTATCATGTAATTATTTGTATTATGTTGAAGAATGAAAATAAATTGAATTGAATTTAATTGAATTGAATGATTGTTGTCAAATAGAATTAATGATACGGGATTGAATAATAACCCTAAATAATATGAAAACATTTTAAAACTTCTTGCGCAGATCAGCAAGTCAAGAAATACCAGACACAGTAATTTACAATAATAATGATCCAATTGGTTTTTAACAGGTATGAAGTAGTGTGGAGCCACCACTGACAATCAAACAAAGCGCTCCTGGAACAGACAGTAAAAAATCAAACCAACGAAATGAATTTCTGTGGTTCAAACTATTTTGAAGTTTGAATACAAGAGATAGATTGATTATGTCGTGAGAACAACACTTCTGTATGTCTGGGTAGACAGTGAAAATGAACTTTGAACAGGAGTGGTGGTTCTTTTTTCTAAAAAATTATTATGTCATGGGAATTTCCCTTTTCTTGATTCTTCATCGATGGAATTCGAAACTAGACAGGGAACAATACATTTTTTTAAATTCAAAATGATTGAATCAACATGATCAATGCAATTAGAAACGCCGGAGGGCACAGAATCAGGTAGATCACATAGTACTAACATTCAAAATGTCGCTCGGTTTTGATAAACCTGATGTGCTTAGTTGCGAAAAATGTGGCGACTATCTAGATGATGGCGCCCATTTTTCATATAAAGTCAACACAAGGATGTACCTCTGTAACTCATGTACCAAGGGTGTTAAAGTTGCAGATTTTCCTTGTTCTTCTGATCAAAAGGACCGATATTGCGACGATCACAGTGAAAGGGTAATGCTCTTCTGCAACACATGCAAGCGAGAGATATGTATGATGTGTGGATTAACATCACATTCATCACACGAGAAAGAGGAGCTCGAGAAAGTCAGGAAAAGACGCCAACAAGAAGTCGAGGAACAGATGAAAGCTATCAAGATCAGAGAAAAAGAATGGCTGCAATTCCAAACGTTCTTTGATCAGCGTTGTGGGGGAATTGAACAACATTTACATACCGTCGAGCGACTGGTTGAAAACTCAGCAGAAGAGTGTGAGAACGAAGTAGACAATGCCCGTCAGCTTGAGGAACAAAGAATAAGGAATGATGCACGAGAAAGAATACAAGAAATTGAGAGGATGATGGAATCGAAAATTAATTGCAACAATATCGATGCAAGTAATAACATGAAACGTATTCAAGACGCCAGAATCACTATCTTCAACAAAGTGTCAAATTTGCGACAGATCAGTGAGAAAAATATGTCAAGGATGACTGGTGAGATTAGTGAAAAGACTTCTTTGATTCATGCTGCTCTGCATGATCACTCAGTGGCCAAGGGTAAGGCAGCATCTGCATCGGTCGCTGAAAGTAAAACAAAGGATTTGGCATCTGCTCAGAGCATCCCATCTCCGACCGTGATGAAGGATGCATTCGAACTGCTCAGCTCTTATGCAAATCAAATAGTATGGGTATACAACAGAAGAGAGAAGCTGGGTGAGAGTAATCTCGTTTCTGACATTTGGACATTGAGTCAGGAACACACCCTGAACCACGACACGTTACTATGCTCCTCCTTTGGAAGTGATACAGTAATTTACATCGATGTGACAACGGAGTGCGTCCATACGTTGGATCTGAACAATGGCCAATCACGACCCATATCCCAAGGAGCGCGTAACTACAGGGATTGTGTCTCGACTGAGAAACTTGTATTAGCATGTGAAAACGTAAAGGTAGGGTTGCAATATGAGACACACCTCTCACAACTTAATCTACAAGGGGAATCATCAACCAAGACAACCTTAGTGTTGGATCACAAGACAGATCATCCTAATGCAGTCTACGCAGCAGTGAATAAGAAAGGCGTCATTATGGTTGCTTTTGATGGTTCCAACAGTATCGTCAAAGTCAAAGACTTTTTAGACCCATCTGGGACTGACCTAAGGCAAGGATTAAAAGGAAAGACGATCGAAATAAAGGGTAAGAAGATTAGAGGTATGCTACACGCAACATCTGGCGAGAAGTTCGTCGTTGCCACTGGCCAAGCAGAATTCAGTGTAATCAACGAATACGGTACAGTAGATGCTACAATCTGCGACAAGGAATGGGGCTTTGCTCTTTGTGGAACCGACCCACTTGAAGACATCCTGTATGTGAGCTACCAGTCAGAAGGAAGCGAGTTCGTAAGAATCGATGAGGTTACGCTGAATGGGACCATCAGAAGGAGAGGTGTTGTGGAATACAAAGCAAACGGTAAGCTGTAATGTAAATAATTCTTTTTTTTAATTATTTTTTACAGTTTTGACCTACTTCGTTACTTTTGAGTATAATTTTTTTCTTTTGATTTGTAACAGAACATCGCTTTCGATGGAATCAGTTGTATTCAGATCAATGGAAAATTTTATACGTTAAAAATTACTTAGATGAAATAAATATAAAACTTATGACTTAGAAAGTTAAGAAAAGTATTCATAGTATCATTCTTAAACATGATATGCGTGAAAACAGAGGGAAAGTAGGGTTAAAACGTGGTGGCAATTGTCCCAGAGAAAGTTTTACAATCATGATTGATTGGCTGGATTTACAATCAACGGTTTATCAACCTACCAACCTATAGTATAGACAGAAGATGATAGTGTAATAATCATGAACAATAGTCAAAGGACAAGTCCACCCCAACAAAAATTTGAATAAAAAGAGAAAAATCCAACGAGCATAACGCTGAAAATTTCATCAAAATCGGATATAAAATAAGAAAGTTATGACATTTTAAACGTTGACTTAATTTCACAAAACAGTGATATACACATTTCGGTCAGTATGCAAATGAGGAGACTGATGACGTCATCCACTCACCATTACTTTTGTATTTTATTATACGACATATAAAATATTTAAATTTTCTCCTCATTGTCAAGTGAAACAACGATTAATTCCTCCCTGAACATGTGGAATTAGCATTGTTTAATACTATATAGTTCAGTCAAGTTGGTCCTTATTTTCAAATCTGTAAAAAATGAAATATTGTATAATTCAAACAATAAGAAACGAAAGAAATAGTGAATGAGGGACATCATCGACTGTCTCATTTGCTTGTCACTGAGCTGTGCATATCACTGTTTTGTGAATATAAGCGAAACTTTAAAATGTCTTAACTTTCTTAATTTACATCCGATTTTGATGAAATTTTCAGCGTTATGCTAGTTTGATTTTTCTTTATTTTTTCCCATCAACATTTTCTTAGGTGGACTTGACTTTTAACAATTTTCTTGAAAGTCCCGTAAGCTCTCCCCTTGTCCTGATTTATTCCTGTATCTTTCTTCATTTAGGAATGTTTTCCGAACCAATTGTGACCAAAGGCAACCTACTCGCGATCCGCAACGGCTGCGACATCCGAGTCTACAAGAAGACACCACTCACGACAGTCTTGTCTTCCATCGATAGATCACTATCATTCTAGTCTGCAGGCACAGAGTGGGTCTCCACGCAAAGACTAGCACGTACGAATCTTGCTGAGCGAGAGTGCCTTCAGTACAAAAGACATGAATAGGCTGCACTTTCAGACCCTTAACTCGAACGAAGAGTTTGCAGAGCAGACTACTACAAATCCCCGTCTGTTGATTTGTCAAGTATTTTTTTGGTTGCTTTTTCGCCTTTATTCAGATAATAGTATTACATTTACTTATACATGGTGACATATTTTTTGGTACAATTATGGATGAATATTATCATAATCCACAGATAAAATAAGAAAACATTTTCCCTTGTATTTTTCTCGTTTGGTATATTATATGCAAATATCAAAACATAAGATTTTTTTCAAAGTTTTGTTGGAGTTTTCTTGATGATCATATTGCCATCTTAACTGAATGTTTGAACATGGACCTACTAGCAAACCAACAATCCCTTATTTCCTCGGTTGATTCCATGGCATTTGCTCCTTCGACAATTGCTCCGATGAAATTCGAACCTCCAAAACTAAATAAGCCGTAATCCTTATGTTAACATTAATCTGAACCTAAAACCCTATTACGACCCTACCTCTAAAATGTCTAACCATTTGTCCTCTGAGATATTAAGACAGGACTCACAGGAGTAAATGTCGCAAGAGCAAATGTCGTGTCAATCCACGGTTAATGGGCACTATACGGACATTCAACTCGCTTGCTCCCTTTTGATATAATATTGATTGATTGATTGAATTTATTTTCATATTTCACAAAGTAAGTAACAAAATATCAACACAATACAAGACAATACATTTGATTATAATAATTCAGAATGCAGTGTGGCAAAATAATTTAGTGATAGCACATAGTGATATTAATAAAATAAGTGGTAAAAATGGAGGAACTTGCATAATAAGCAGAGCTTGTAAGTCTGCAGGTTCTTTCAAAATATTAAGAAAAAAACAAGGATATGGGACACACACACAAATCAGACTACATTGGAAGAGCCAAAGATAAGGGGGAAAGAAATAAAATTATTGTGTGGTATAGAATGATATTTAGTTCAGCCATTTCATCTTAACTGAGTCTATAGCTGGTCAAAAGAAAGGATATTTATTCAATTCGATATGATGATATGTGCTATACATGCACAATTTTGTACGTTAAATGTGTAATGAGGTTTATGCTTAATTAGTCTGCACAGGCTATACGCCATTCGTCAATACCGCCGGCTTTTTTTAAGGATCGTTTTCTCCGCTTCCTAATTTTTGCACGTATGCGAAGAGTAAATGATGTTTGTGGATATTTTTGGTTTTTAGGTAATTTTATGACGTACACGCATGCATTCCAATTATCATTATGGATTTAATATTGATGAAGTACATTGTGCACATTCGTTTTGTTAGTTTTACAGATTCCCAAATGCATGTTTTCTTCACTCCTGATGCAGGGAGTTCTGTTAATAATTTAGCGTTCTGTGTTCGTGTCATATTCATAATATTCATTTGGGTAGTTCTTGAGCATTAATGCATGTGTACTTTTGTCTATTTTTCTTTTTGTAAGTTGATATTCTTTGGTTGAACTATGTTTGTACATTCTATGTTTCGTCGCATAGTTAAATACTGTCTAAAAAGCGTTCTTAATCTACATAGGCCCTAAGAAAGTTTTTTTTTCATACTTATTTGTTCTTTTCCTCGCCCCGAATGAATGATTGCCTTAATAAATGTTTCAATGTTCCATTTAACAATTTCATGCAGAGCCTGCATTTTAAGCAAATTAAAATCACATTAAGAAACCATGCTAATTACATAAACATTTGCATGTATGTTGAATGCACCTTCCCTTTTCGTTCCATGTGATCATTCACTCAGTTGAATCAAATTCAGTCGAGAGAAACTGTTAAGGAACACAATTTGATTAAGCAAAAATAATTTTTTCTTTACAGTGTTGTATCCGTATATACGGGAGTTTTTGCAATCAATACGCAGACGCTTTCTACAACGCACCAATTCCTTTGAAAATGCAAGTCAGATCACAATGGACAGCTGAGAGGTTTTTGTCAAAAGATGGTGCACTGGGACAGCAGATTCAGATTGGACGAAAAAATGTCAAATTATTTCTTGTGTCTAGAGTCCAGAACGACACTACTGTTTTGATTCAACAATTTTTCGACAAAGGCTGTTTTTTTTCATTGAAGGGCTTTTGACAAAAAATTTTCTGCGTTATAGAAAGCGCCTATGTAGTGATTACAAAAATGCCCTGTTGATAATATTGGCAATTAAGACATTGCACGGTGTTACTGCTATCATTAAAATAATAAAGAAGATTAGAAAGTAATTTCAATGACTGTTGAAAAAACTTGATTCTCAAAGAGGTACGTGGTAAGACGCAGAACGAGAGGAAATGGGCATGATTGATATATGCGGGAAAGAAAGAAGGACGAGGGGGAGAGAGAGAGGGGGGGGTAAATTGTTTCTTGAATATTCAATCTCGTTTAAATATGCTTTAAACAAAAGGGTGTCAACGGGAATATAAGAGAGAAGATCAAACTACCCGCAAACTACAATTAGCATAACCCCAATCGCATTGTTTACACTACAGCGTCTTCATACTCGACCCTTTCCTCGTCTACATCTCTCTCTCAAACTCCCCCTCCCTCTTTCCTCATTTCTTTCTCTATATCCCTTTCCCCTCCTCTTTTTCCCATTTCTATATGTCTTTCAGTCTCTCTTCGTCCCTGCGCCTCTTTTCTCGATGTTCACAGCAAAACGATGTAACTACGTATTGTTGTGAAAAAATAACTATGAAAGAAACTTTTTTGCTTGAATGCGCAATCCAATATGAGTGAATTGTAGAGTGTGTAAAACCCATAAACGCATGACGTCATTCATAAGCAATTTTCATAAGCTCATTAAATGGAAACCGCACCCAGAGAATGACAATATCTTTCCAGTCTTTAAAGAATTTGTTTTAATCCGCTTACATGTTTTGAGTAAACAAAATATTTTAAGTACGGAGTTCAATGTATTCATGTGAATCCTGTATGAACAGCAGGCGGAATGAGTGCTGTAGATAGATGTGTCGGGGATAATATTCAGCCGGGTCTAGTAACTCTGCCATCCAATGGTAACATTCGTGATAACATTAATGCTCAGCTCAATAGCTAGTCAAATTCAAGGATGCTATTATAGCGGATGCCATTGAATTACAAACCGGGATGACAAAGATACTATAATAATAACTTTTATGTACTGGCCGATGCTAGTAGCTCCATGGTATGGGTACTTCATCCATAGAGCTATTATCTGTAATACACTACTCAAAAAAAGTTAAGGACCACTTTTTAATGTGTGTATACAATTTTCAAACCGGGTGTTGTATTTCTAGAAATACCCGAATATGGCTGTCTTGAATCTCCTCAAACACCCTGTAACAATTTCACACATGGGTGGTTTCAGTTGTTGCATGATGTCTCTCGCATTATTGCATATCCTGAAAAGTGGGCCCATTGTGAAGTGGTACAAATGTGGATTCAAATGCATTTTCTGTCTTTAGTCTCTACAATCAACAAATTGCTGACAACAGCAATGCCAAGATACAGCTGTCCAGGATGCCATCAAACACAATGAAATCAATTTCACACATGCAGTTCTTTCATGTCTCTTGCATCATTGCAATGTGCCCGTACAAAAGTGGCTTCCAAAGCATTTTCTGTCTTTAGTCTCTACAATCAACAACTTGCTGACAATAGCAATGCCAAGATACAGCTGTCCAGAATGCCATCAAACACAATGACATCAATTTCACACATGCAGTTCTTTCATGATGTCTCTGGCATCATTGCAGTGGGCCATAAGACAAGTGTCTTCCAAAGCATTTTCCGTCTTTAGTCTGTACAATCAACAACTTGCCTACAACAGCAATGCCAAGACACCACCTAAGTGAAACAGATGTAGCCAGAGCCCTAGGGATGCTGGAAGCTGGCCTCAGTCAGCGAAGAGTAGCCAGAATGATGGGCGTGTCACACAGTGTCATTAGCAGAGCAAATCAAAGACACCGAGAGACAGGGCTATACTCCGAGAGACCCCGCAGTGGCCGACCAGTTTCGACAACCCCTAGAGATGATCGCTACTTGACGAATCTCAGCCTCCGCAACCGCTTTCACAGTGCACGCCGCCTCAACAATGACTTCGCTGCAGCAACTGGAGTGATTGTTTCCACTCAAACAATCCGTAACCGACTTCACAGAGCCAATATGCATGCCAGACGGCCAGCTCAGTGTGTCCCACTCACCCCTGCTCACAGAAGAATTCGTCTCAACTGGGCCCGGGAGCATGTCAGATGGACCAGACAGCAATGGCGTAGAGTTCTGTTCACAGATGAGAGCAGATTTTCCCTTGACCACAATGATGGACGTTCGAGAGTCTGGAGGCGACCAGGAGAGAGATTTGCAGACCCCTGTATTGCAGAACATGACCGTTATGGGGGAGGCAGCGTCATGGTGTGGGGAGGCATCACCTACGCCAACCGTACTCGTCTCTACGTGGTCCCAGGGGGAGCAATGACAGGAGTGAGGTACAGGGATGAGGTCCTTGAACCTATAGTGGTGCCATTTGCAGAAAATGTGGGACAAAACATCATTTTCATGGATGACAATGCCCGTGCCCACCGAGCTAGGGTGGTGACCGAGTTCCTTGAGGGCCAGGGGATTGAGCGTATGGAGTGGCCAGCGAGGTCCCCGGACTTAAACCCGATAGAGCACGTCTGGGACATGATGGGGAGGAGTCTCGAGCAGCTCGAAGCCCATCCACTTTGACTGCAGCAGCTGGGTGTGGCTCTGGAGGCTGCATGGGATGCACTGGACGTCAGAGACATCAATCGCCTCATCAGCTCCATGAGACAGCGCTGTGAAGCCGTTATTGCTGCAGGAGGTGGTCACACTCGTTACTGAACTGCCTGAAAGACACTCAGACATTCGTTTTTACCACTTCATGTCGGTAGCTGATACCCCTCGGGGCCCACTTTTCAGGATGTGCAGTGATGCGAGAGACATTGTGCAACAACTGAAACCACCCATGCGTGAAATTGATTACAGCGTGTTTAAGGACATTTAGGACAGTTGTACTGAGGTATTTCCAGAAATAAAACACCTTGTATAAAATCTTTATGTACGTTTTAAAAAGTGGTCCTTAACTTTTTTTGAGTAGTGTAGCTCTATGCTTCATCTAAGAAGTGTGTGTTTGTTTGTTTGTGGGGATGCAGTTGTCGAAGAGGTAGTCAGCTTAGGTGTTTGAAATGTGTGTGGGCGAGGATACATCATTTGGTGGGGTAATGTTTTGAGAACTAAAAATATCAGTGAAAATTTTTCCTTTCCTCTCTATCTTTATACCTCACATAATTTTGTTTACCTTTTTTTCACAGGCAAGAGCCTTGTCTCCACTGTCCTCATTTCCTCTGTTTCTTTTATCTTAAAATCGACTCAAAATCAACACTCCTGATCTCTATTCTCCTCTGAGACATCTTTTGACTCTCTTTCTCTCTTCTCTTGCACTTAGCAAAAAAATAATATCAACGAAATAAAATATTGTAACATCATGATAAAATGTAATATTTTTCTGTCATCCAATTTTGCATTCCTATTACATCAAACGCCAGCGTCCAATTGTATGCCTAATCCACATTATCATTTTGATTTTGAAGGAAGACAGGTCGCTACACAAAATCATAGAAATGAAAATATCAAATCATATTTTGTTTTGCTTCGCTATACTATATACATCATGTTATGTATTTATTTATTTCTCTGTTATGTATAAAAAAAAAATGTAAACTCACATTGTTAGTCTTCGGACTTTTTGAGGAGTATTGTTTAATAAAACCTAATTGAATTTTAATTTGAATTTATGAGCCTGGTTTTCTGTTAACTGCTTTGTGTTCAACAATAAAGAAATTTAATTGTATTATTGTGTCTGGAAAATTTCCTTTAGAAATAACAATTCATTATCCTTCTGATATACAGTAGATAAATGTAAAACTGGAATCAGATGTCACCTAATGATTGCATAAAATCGCAAATAATATTCAAGAGTATAATCCCAGACAAAAATGAAAGTTTAAAAAGAAAGAATGAAGGAAAAAAAATACGCGTGATATCGAATTTTTCAACCAACTCATTGTTCCAACTTTTTTGAGTTACAATGAAGCATTATAGCATCATCAGATTCAACCCATTCAAATTCACACCGAAAATATAGAGATGAGTTCTGTTTAACCATGAAATATAATCATACAGTTCACGCAACTGTGTAATCGCTACACCGTATCATATTCTCATTATAACTATTTATAACTATATACACTTCATATTACATCTACTTTTAAGATTCGAACTGTACCCCGGGATCCAAGCAGGGGCACATCCGACCCATGCCCCCCCCCTTGACAGCCACAAACAAATATTTGTTAAGGGAATATCCTGCATGGCATACGCAAGTACATGTTTTTTTGTTAAAATTTTCCCAACATAAATCACCATTAATTGGGAGTGAGGCCCCCTTGTTTGTTTGTTTGTTTTTTGGGGGAGGGGCTTGTTAATTTCATAAAAGGACTTGTAGACATCCGTCAAGTCCTGTCTTATCCGACACTTAGCATAATATAGAAACAGTGCTTCTCAGCCAAAATCAAGGAAATTTATAAGATCTGACGAGTTATCGGACGATGAATGGTAATGAAGTGCTCCCTTGTTACATACCATTTAAATATTGTACCTATATAGGCCCCTTTTTTAACCCTTTGCTTCCCTATTTTACCAGCCCATTTTGAGGGCGGCCCACTCCCTTCCCCTATCAATCCTCTTACCTCCCTTAAAACGTGTATAACCAATGCACTTCCCATTTTGCCCCTGTTCCTTTGTTGATTTGACTCGCAGCCGATATTGTGAGAGCAGCCTATATCACGAGTATACACTCGAGATCAGACCTTTAAAATCAATTTAATCCTTTAGGATTTGAAATTAAAGCTAAACAACATTTTTCAATGTTAATCCTTAGGATTAAAAAGAAATCCAAACTTCGGCTGGTCTCCTGGGCAACAATCGTCGAATTAAATAAATTAATGTTATGGTATCTTTGCCATCAAATGGTAAATACCATGGTAACGATGATCTACAGCCAGTTAAAACCAAGGATTCCACGCAAGATACCACTGCATGGCAAAGGTACCATAATGATAACTTTTATGCAACGGGCCCTGGTCACTATTCACAGCCGATGTGAATTTGTTTTAATTCCTTGCAATAATAGTGTACCCTCTTTCTTGTCGTCGATCCCTTTACCCCTGGCAGTAAGGACTGTCCCCGTTGGTCTCGAGGTAGTAAGCCCCTGTTCCTTTGTTGAGGTCAGCGTGGTACCCCATCTGGGGGCAGCTCCAGCTACTGCATGGTGTCCATCTCCCATCGTCGATGTCGTCCCACGTCGACGCGGTCCTCGAAGAGCTGAACGAACACGATGACCAGATGCTCTCGATGTAGTATTCGACGGCTCGGCTGTGATCGCAGGAGGCAGAAAGAACAGGGCAACCGGGCATGTCCATCCCACCGTTTGGGTAGAAGTCTTGGTGTCCAAGCTGTGAAGGAGTCAATCGACGTAGACCACAAATTTCATTTAAAACTGAAGTCAACATTCTAAAGGTATTATGTTATCATGTTCAACTTTATTAAACTGCAGTTACACCGAAAAGCCGACTCCATACCGACAAGAACTATTACATTATAACCAATGACAAATTATTGATGGTTTTGGAACCTGTTTTTTATGAAAAGTATGAAAGCAAGCTAAAAAATAACACTAATCAATTTAACCATCCACCTATATTATCCTGAACCAAACGAAGTGGATGGATAGAGAGACTTATCAATAAAATGTTAAAATATGAATAATTTTACTATGGATTATTCTGGGCAATTTTGAGCGTCTGAAAAGAAAAGGTAATTTTCAATATAATTTGGATTTATCCTTGATGTATGTAATATGCAATACTTTTTAATTAGTGTACAAATAAAGATATGAGACCAAATCATAACGAAGACTTCAATGTCTAATCACTGGATTTTCTACCGCAAATACCTCCAATTCAATTGAACAAAAACAATCAAGCCTCTAAATCGCTGTGTCAATTTTTTAGTCAAATTATATCTCACAATCTATCTTCTAAACGTCTTTAACTTGCTGTATACCTCATCCATGAGCCCTGCTCCACCTCCAAGAAGGATTTCACCGTCAGTGTGCATAGCATCGACGAAGAGGGCGTCTGATCGATCTAGTCGACAGGCGTTGTCGAGATCACCACCAAACTCTGGACCCGCGGGATCCATTCCTGAAGGAAATATAAAACAATATATTCGAAGCACTGCGTTTTTATTTAATGGTTTTAAAGCTACCGATTGCTCTTCAGTCTGTTGACAAACGTTGTGAGACCAGGGCACCGTAACACGAAAATTTGCGATTAATCGCTAATTTGAAAGAACGATTATGATTGGTTCCTAGTTAGTCAACTGAGCAAATTGCGCATGCAACGAAGGTCTTGATATGTCAGTTCATTTAGCGATTAATCGCTAAACCTTTTTGACAGTCATCATGATCATGCTCAAATGACATACTGTACGTTAAAGCATTATTAGAACACCATTTCTACACAGGAACCCTAAACAGAAAACATTCATTTTGATATCTTCTTTTTGTTGATTGTATCAACCATGCCCAAATCATTTTTCTTTCAGCTGTTTTAAGAAGGGCCTAAACTAAACTAAACCTCTAATGTGGCCGAGCAGAAATTCTACATTTCTTTTTAAATAGATGGCGCAATATGCCAACAATTTGAGGGGCGTACGTGGGTGAATTTCTAGCAAGCGAGGGAAGCGAGCAAAAAATAATGACACTTTTTTTCTTCTCGGTCATGGAACTTTTTCTGGGGGCAAGTTCCCCGAAATCCCATCTATACTTTACTAATGTACCTGATACTCTGCCGATGGTTCCAGAGCATGCCTCCCCGGCGTAACCCCCGATATGGGCGCCCAGGCTGTGTCCGATGATGTGCATGGAGTCGAAGGTAGCCCCAGAAACAGCTTGGAAAGCTTCAATCAGCTTAGCGATCTCCCTGCCGACGACCCGAGTATTAGCTCTAGATTGAGTGTATCCCTTTAATGCACCGTCCGACCAATCAACCATCACAACGTTGACATCGTACTGAAAAATTAAATCGAAATATGAACGTGAAAGCGTACATCCCTTGTTCATTTAAAATAAAAAGCAGATCAATTGTTGCTTCGAGGTAAAGCTTGGCAGCAACAGCCTTGATAGTAGAACAATGGTCAAAGGGTTGTATAAGTTGAATAGGGAGCAAGCGATGATTTTTTTTCTTCTAAAATTTCAAAACCTTTTATTTGGAGGGCAGTTACAGCAAAAATCCATTGAGAGTTTAAGTTATCGAACTTAACAATTAGAACAAAATAAACAATCGTGACTATCAATTTCTTTCGCCATATTTAGACATTTCAATGTGACACTAGACATGCTAATATGCCTTACAAAAAAAAACCCATAAAGGCTAAAACAATCAACTGGTTAGCCTTGAAGGTACTCCCTTTAATGTATATTCTTGCTAAGAAATCTCCATAATTATCTTTGAGAAAATGTGCAGAGCTTTCATTTTTCAATTAACGCAAACAATATCTAATAAAAAAAAGAAAGAAAGAAATCCACCATGTTCTCTTTTAAAATTGATGGAGCGAATTCTCACTTCCACGACTGAAGATGATCTAAGTTAGATCTTAATAAACTGAAATTCTGCAAGTTGACTTTTTGACTATTCAGTTGACTATTCAAACAAAATTACTCTTATTGAGCAGGATTCTAGGATATATTTTTTTCTCCCTGGCTCATGATTGTGTCATTTTGATAAAATTGTGCACCCTCTTTTTTTTTACATTTTACTAAAATAATGATAATTTCAATTTAAAAAGTTTCAATTTAACAGAAAAAACGCGGCGATCCCGTTTGATGAAGCAATTCCATTTCCTTGGTCATAATAGAGTATTGATTAGTCGCTTATACGATTACGATTAGTATGGAGTAGTTTTCTGTCTCGCGTTATCTTAAACAGTACAACTTTTCTACAATTTTTGCCTTTTGACCTATTTTGTGTCGAATTTTTACTAGAACAGCAGCAAAACATCAGACCTATTCTTTCGATTTGAAGTAAAGTTCTAATTATTTCAAACATTTCTTACGTTATCAAGGAGGGCGTCTCGCATGGTTATCCAGCTACCGGTCATGCTATCAGTCCAGCCGTGAACGATGAGTTTGGTGTCACGACTCGCCCTGAAGGACGACGAGGAGATCGTGGCATAGTTCGTACGATCCAAGGAATCTCCCGTGTATCTATTCTGCCTGGTGTAAAGCGTGAATGTGGTCCCGATCGAGGCCGGAGAATCCGGGTTTCTCCAGTGACAGGCCAATGATGTACCAAAGCATCCAAGATCATCGTAACAAACTCGACAGGATACTGAAGTAAGATCAGAACAATAATTAAATCGTAAATCAAAAAGGACCTCTGAGAGAAAATAGAAAGCATTTTTATGTTGAAATTAATGGAGGAAATCGGTAGAGATTATAGAGGTAATGGCGCTGGAACTTTCTGGGCAGACAACGGTTTGGAAGTTCATACCATACTGCCGAACCAATGTTGACACAATCATTGGCGGGGAAGAATTTGACAAGCAAAAAAGTGTATGTGCTCCTCTTTTTAAGAATGATTATATTGGAAAATGTCACAATTAAGGGCCCTTTTGTGCTTGTCAAATTCTTTGGGATATAAATCCTCTTCATTCGGGAGTGAAGATCTTTTTTTTGCTCGTAAAAAAATTCTGAGTTAAAATGGCCCCCTTGGGAAATCCTGGATCCACCCCTGCATGGCTCACCCTACCAATGCCTACTGAACCTCAGTCTAAAGAATACGTTCTAGCACCGATAAAGAGACGAGCGTCCTTAATGGGCCTATACAGACATCAAGATCTCGTGCAGAGTCAGGTACTGCCTCCAAAAATGGAACTGATGGATCTTATATAGTTTTTGACAATAGACAATGTATTTTTACGGATGAAATTAATACCTCCTTACCCTTTTTTACATAACTATCAGGACAAGAATGAGCGGTGAACTGTCTTGGTGTTGTTCAATAACCAGACGATTTTGGCTAAAACTTCAGAACGAGACAATCGAGTTGTGTGATTTTTTCTTTTAAATTAAAGAAATGCCAAAGCTTTACTACATTTTTATACACTCAATGCCAAACCCACAATTACAAAATTAAAATCATAAAAACGATTACACACATGTACTTTGGTCGCACATATATCTAACGAACAGGATAAACTAAGAACGAAAGGGTTACCTCCTAACAGCATGAACAGTAAAGATGAGAAAACAAGTAGGATATGAGTGGGGAAATCCATGATTGATAATCCAAATTGAAAAGATATTGCTTCGTTGTTTGTACTCCAGTAAAAATACTATTATACTCGAATTCTATCCCTATTTATATGAATACCAAAGATGTCAATAATCAGTTATTCATATTTATTCAAGAAAAGGCCACCAATGACGTTAGTTATGACGGTGTAAGATAAGGTTATTAAGCATTTAAAGAGATTACTTATCAAAACCTATTTTCATCATGCGTGTTACTTTGAAGACCGCAGTCGGAAGTGCACAAGTCGAAACGCTTTTGGAAGAGGTGATCCACTTAATGAGTATTTTCATGATCATTTTCCAAATATGCTACAGTTATTCATAATCACATTATTTATCCTATGCATACGAAATAATGTTTCACCAAAGTGCTTATGCTTAACTTTATAATACAATATCTTAGTTTTTCAACTGGTTTCGACGAAATCTTCAGCATTTCGCATGTTTAATTTTACTATGTGTTTTTAAATAAATATTCAGGTCGTACTTTTCTTCTCAGTCAAACAGAAGTTCCCCCACCAAGCATGGTAATAATGGCAAGGAAATAACTTCATGCATACCATAACCATGTTTTTTGATAATCCTATTTTCATGAAATCTTTAGCATTCTGTATTTTTTATTTGAATTATCAAATCCAGACGCAACCCCTGAAACATAATAAGTGTAGCCAAGGTATAAATAAACTAAAATCAATCTTATTTTTGATAAAATTATCGTCGATAAAAAGGAGGCAGAAATTATATAGTTCATATTAGAAGTGTAAGACTTGATGTAGTGTCTTCAGATAGGATGTAAACTCATGCAAAATCATAAAAGGTCTTACAATTTGCATGATCGGATAGGTTTTCCTTTACAATTCCACCCTATGAGATCATAAAAAAGGTTCTGTTTTTATTTTTTTTCCATCTTTATCTACTAGCTCATCATACCGATTCCTCGAAATAAGATAACAAAAGGCTGCTGCTCAGAATTCTATATGGAGCGTCTACGTATATTTTTTTTTAGATAAGTCCATATTACCGGAATTCGTTTTCCCCAAAATAGCTCTTGGTGATTTATTTCGAGCTACACAAGAGCATCAGCCAAAGTAAAGATAGATTTACGAACAAATATTTGCTTTTGTGGTGGTATTACGGTGATCAAAATAGAGAAGAATCCTTATTAGATCCTTTACTACTTCCGGTCAAGAGTAGGAAATTATATTCTAAAATAATATACAAATGCTCTGCTTAATTTCATGATCGTTTTACCCTAGCTATGGCTTATTTGGAACATCTAAGGTATTAACAAGAACATTTTCGAGAGGAATTCGTTATATATACAGTGCGTATCAAAAATAAGTTTACACTTAGAAAAATCCTGTAAAATCCTGAAGATTTTTCCATTTAAGCAAATGACGATATAACTGTCGAAAAATATTTCCGCTTGAGTGAGCATCACGTACTTTTGAAAAGTTAGTGAAAAATGATTTGCGCAGAACTTTGAAATAGTTATGCGAATAATTATCAATTTCTCTTTGTCATGATGTATAAAAAATAACTTTTTTTGCAAAATAACCGTGTATGTAGTGTGTTATGGAGTACATGGGATTGAGAGGCAATGTTTCCTTGCCCTTGGAATACGGAATAGGATCAAAGCATGAACAAATCAATTTTGCTCCGTTGACATTATTTTTTATTTCGTTATTAATTTATCTATATTATCATTTATTCATTTTTTAGGGAGTGGGACATTGACGTGGACGTACATTACCATAATCACTTTCACTGATTGCGAAGAAAAATACTTGAACTACATATTGCTCTGGGCCTTTTTTACAATACTCAAATATGACAAATAGGAGAGATTTGGTGTAAGTCTGCTTTTCTAAACATTTTTTTTTCTCGAAAACCCATAGGCTATGCCTATCAATTACTAAATTGTATCGTTGATAATATTAGTCGATCGACCCTTATCAAAGAGTTCGAATACATTGTATTGGGCCTGTTAAGTGCATCTATGAATATTGATATACATGAGCTGGACGATGACTAGGAAAGTGACATCAACTGCTATAGGATTATGGGAAATTGATGGCTTATTCAATTTTCAAGGCCAACATATTGATTTCAATTTTGATTACTTTTTGTCGAAATAAAAAAGTGAAAAACAGTAGGGTATGGGTGAAGGAGATACGTTAATAGGGAATGGGAAGCAGTAGATGCATGGCAAATTTAAGATAAAATATGGAAAACAACATATTTGTTTACAATCATAAAAATTGATATGGTAATAACAATATTGACAATTAAATTGGATATCGAATCAAACGAAAAAATAACACAAGCAATCCAAAATTGAAATAAACCTCACTAATCATATTCTCATTAACATTAAATCCATGCACAAAACTGAAAAAAAAAATTAAACAAGGCTTCGATGTTCATGATATTTTGTATGAAGGCTTTCTATCTATCTATCTATCTATCTATCTCTCTATCTAAATTTATCTGAATCGTTAATGTTAACGATACGCATATAATGAATAGATAATGAGAAGTTGAAAGAATAGACGTGCCCAACCAAGCCATGGTATATAAAGCAAGGTATTCAAAATAACGTCATGTATGGAAACGGGTAGGAATAGGCACAACAAAACGGTTAAGGTTATAGCATAAAATATGATAATGAAATCAATAAATGATCAGCTTTGGAGAATTTATGTAAGAGACACTCACTTTTCGAATATGTACCCCGCACCGCTATGCCCATTATACCAAGTCACAGTAATGAAATTGATTATATACCGATCAAAGTTATTACCACTGGCGCTTCATTCATCGGTTAGGAGTCTATTTCGTTGATGCGACTGTAGCATAAACCTTATATAGTCATCAACAATGCAAATGCAATCTAAATCCTCTTGTACGTTCGACTGCAAAACCTGTTATTTAGAACTATCTGAGATTTGTTTGTTGGATGAGTTGCTTTGTAGTGATTTCGATCGATATATTTCCATATTCATCTGATCTCATCAACAGATCAGCGTTTAAACGACCAACAAAATGGTAAGTAATTTTCATTTCTTGATTGATAATAATTTAATTGTTTACCTGTTACAAAATTGACACAATATTACAAAACACTGAAGTGTCATCATGACAAAGAGAAAGAGAGAATAGAAAAAGAGGGGAGGGGGACTCTAAACTACAGTGCGTATAAAAATAAAGTTTACACTTTGAAAAAGCACTGGGAATTAATATACAGTACAACATGTTGGTAATTTTTTCACATATATTCTTGGGTTTGGGTCTCATCTATCCAATGAAAGTAAAAGTTTTGACAGAATGTTACACTTGAGTGAGCACTGTCCATTTTCGTAAAGCTCGCAGAAATCTGTTTGCGCAGAAATGCTCGTTTTCACGCTGTGTCAAGAGGAAAGGGCGAAATAAAACTTACCCTGCGAAACATTTCTCATACATTTCCCTTGCACTTTTAGTCAATTGAAATAAAACGGATACATTCAAGGATTTTTAAAACAATTTTGCCACCCAAATTGAAATTTCAACACTTAGTAAGCACAACATTTACCCTTTTTGTGCCAGCTGGATCTGAGGACATAACTGAATCTGAACAAAAAGTTTATATCATACATCTCTATAATTTTTTTCACTAAGTTTTTATTATCTAAAGTGGGTTTACATTTCATTTTTCATTTAATACTTGTTTCTCCACACTTTCCCCAAGCTTGACAATGATTAACAAAATGAAAATCAAGCCTAAGCCATTTCATGTAAATTACAGCTCATTGTAAAACAAATATCGTCACGATGGCCTCGGTGTGTGGGGGAGTGGGGTGGGGCGCAATGCACCCTCCTAAGTGTTTTGGGCAAGGAAACAACTTTAAAAAGGTAAAAGATATCTTCAAATCAATTTTACTAGCTAAATTCCATGTGTTCTTCATGATTAAGGTCTACTTTTATATGCATAACTATTTCAAAGTTCTGCGCAAATCATTTTTCACTAACTTTTCAAAAGTAAGTGGTGCTCACTCAAGCGGAAATATTTTTCGACAGTTATATCGTCATTTGCTTAAATGGATCTGTACCAATGTTAAAATGTGGAAAAATCTTTAGGATATTACAAATGTATCATTTTACAGGATTTTTTCTAAGTGTAAACTTTTTTTTGATACGCACTGTATACTAGAAAACGCAAGATTAGCGGTTTTAAAACCATCCTAAACACATGATCCCTTTTAATTGGTCATGCATACCAAATTAACGCATTTCCACGTTTTTTATTTTTTAATTAATTCTTTCACGAAAAAGTAAACCGTTGACAGTCCCTTTTTTCATAATCGTACCAAATATTTGGGAAATGATAAACCGCAAATGCGATATGAAAAATTCACATGCGTAGTGGCCCTTTTTACCCCCACATTTTTATCTTTGTTTAATAATCTAAAAAAAAATAGTGATAGCAACTAGATTATTAGTCAGTTGATATATCTAATCTAATCACATTTGTTTCCGTTTTCCTATTCTGATTCAGAAAGGGCTGTGTTCCTGTAAAAGTTGAATAGAAAGTATTCAGATATGACAAAATTAATATATTTGCAATAAGCTATCGACCCTCTCATCTTGTCATTTCAAATTGTTCTTTCAGATGAAAAGTTGTGAAATATTACTTATGATTAAATAATGAATACTTTCAATCTTTAACTCAGTCAATGTTTCATTTCATCAAGTCTTTTCTGTTTCACATTTTATGACATTTTCATAATACAATGTAAGGTGGTCAGGTTGGCAAACTCTGTAGTTTGAAGCTTAGATCGTATTACCTTGCGATTATTCTGTCTGTGTTTTTATGTAAAATGATCATAGTTCTCTTGTATTTAGGTCTATGATGTTCATGAACATACCATATCATATTTTCCCCCTTGGTTTGACCATACAAGCAGAATTTTATTTTCTCTTTATTTTCAGATTTTCTTCATCGTATTTCTCTTGGTTCTGCCCAGATTGATGATATTTAATGGTGGTAAGAATCGAACACTTTTCATTTTTAATAAGAAGTGCTGTACAAGAATTGTTAATAGTACACACGTCATACTTGCTGGCTCGTAGACCAATTCGGTTTGGATGCTCTTTTTATGATAATTTCTAATTGGGGGATTCAAGAATGCAAGACAAATATTTTGGTGTAGCTTTTATGGAACACAATAGGCATTTTTTTTAATTCTGATCCCTCATTCAGACATTGGACTACAGCTGTTCAGAGAGTTTGGAAATTTCCCTGGCAAAAACGATGTGTTCATACGTTTTTTTTCTACCAAAATGCTGTGCATAAAAATTATGGATTCTTAAGAGATGCATAAAGTGTATATTGAATCTCTTACGGCCGATTATTTAAATATTTACCATTTGGTTAAACGTTATTAGTTGTCGACGCTCTCATTTTGTCACCATAGAAATACCAATTATAATGGTGAATTTCCCGATTCTTCTCGTTAACCCTTAATCAATGAAAAAGTTACAATGTGTGGTCTACTAAATTTCATTTAATGCAGCATTAACAGTCGATGACGGTACTTGTCCCATGCTAACGCAAATCTCCTGTCCTTCAATGCGAGCGCCAGATTCTGATGACGTCATCCAAATGGTGCCTAAACGACTACCACGTGATCATCAGTTGGCAGATCGTCCCGAGATGAAAGGAATTGATCTGAATCTGATATGCTCTGAACCAGGTAACTTTCCTAGTGCGAATAATTTATAGCTTTATTTCCTACGTGGCAACATGTCACGGCTAAATTGAAATCCCATCTCAGTGTAGTCCCTGAGTGGAAAAGTTAAATTGGCTCAACTTGGCTGAATCCAATACGCCTACGAGGAGTCGCCGAGGTGAATCGAAAACTAGTATGTTCGATTTGTTGGTAGACTTCTAGTTCATGTTTCTTCTTACCTATATACATCTTTATCATTTGCTCAGACTTCTGAGCTGAACCCACCTCCAGGATTCCCCGGGAGTGGAGAAAAATGACAGACAGTATTAGAAAACAGGTCAAGGGGTCTCTGGCAGGGCTACTTAGACATGCTGTCAGTTCGTAACTGAAAGTCAAATTTTGATCCAAATATATAGAAATATCTCAACATTTCAGTTTATAGTCTTTCAGCCAAAAGCTCTCACCTCGCAATTCAAGGTTTGTTGCTACACCACGATGTAAAATAGTTTCCTTGGCTTCACTCTCAAAATACATCGTCTCTTCCTTGGATCTGAATCTTAATTATTGATGAATTTCATGTTTCTGAATCAGAGGCGTAACTTTTCGTGTGGTTTAATTAAATCCTTGCAGTAGAATGTTCACTCAGATTTCATTGTATATTTCCATTCGAAAACAATATAGTTTACACGTGTCAGAGGGTGGTTTTTGCATTTTGAATATTAAGTTCCAGTTTGAATTTTGAAATGCTATTTTATCCTAGACTGTTTGACCAACCCCTGTCTTCACGGAGGAACCTGTATGGAAACCTATGATGGATATGAATGTCATTGCTTACATTGCAACACCGGTATTCAATGCCAAGGTAAATAACTCTACACTCATGTTTTATTGTTACATGTACATCGTCATTCTTGCCATAGTTAATTTAAATCACATCAGTTTTGTACTATATACCCCAGGAGCAGGGGCGTCGATCCATTTTTCAGATTGGGGGGCAGAATCATGAATCAACTTTCCAAAGGCACTCGATCACACAAAACAAACAAACTCACCCACACACACACACACACACCCTTATATGCCTATATATATATCTATACACACACACACACACATATATATATATATATAAATATGTATATGACTCATGAGAAAGAGACACATATCTCACCAACAAATTAATGCGAGCGCGAAGCGCGAGCTGAAATTTTTTTGTATACTGATCTGATAACAGGAAAAAGGTGCCTGTTTAGTCATGAGGATACATATCTCACTACACAGATAATGCGAGTGCCGAGAGCCGGAGGTGAAATTTCTTTATATTCTGACCTGTAAGCTTGATATTCTATGCATTTTTGGTACCAATGATTAAGATGGGTATCTAAAAAACAATAGATGCGAGCGCGAAGCGCGTGCTGAAAATTTTGATATTTTGATCAGAAAAAAATTGAGTTTAATGGACGTTTTTAATTAAGAACAAGATATATATCCAACAAAAGATTATTGCTAATCGAACCGCGAGTTATTTTGAGGCTTAGAACTGAAAACGGGACATTCTATTCACCTATTAATCATGAAAAGTATGGGGTTTTGCTACAGAAATGATGCGAGCGCGAAGCGCGAGCTGAAAATTTTTATATTCCAATCTGAAAAGCGGACATTTTGAGCATGATTTCAAATAAAGAACGAGTTGTGTATTTCGATCTCGCTTGCTGATTTCTGTGTAACATTACAATCTTATTTTATTTTTTACACATGCGGAATTATTGGGGGGCAAAACGATATGTTTGCCCCCCCAATATTTTCATTGGTGGGGCGATCGCCCCCCCCCCTGCCCCCCCCCCCCCCCAGGATCGACGCCTCTGCCCAAGAGGTTGATTAACTAGACCAACAACACTCGGGCTACGTAACACAAAGGTTGGCCAATCTCTCTCTCTCTTGTATTCTTCCTCTGTTAAGGTTGGGGATCGTCGATAGCTGAGGTAAATGAAGACACATTCTAGTGGTTGTTAAAAGGTTAAAAATGGTGCTGAGGTGGTTTTGGTAGGTTTTACGAATGAAGTTTTACGAATGAAGTATAGAAGTATGTGTGGAGCCGAGATTAGCTGGCACTGATGGCAAAAGTACAAGGGGAAGAAAGAGTATACACTCCAGTTAAGCTGTATAGATGATCATAGATCATCTTGATCATGTGTCAAGATTATACACTCCAATTAAGATATACGTTACAAATTAAGTAACTGTTTCGACCTTTATTTAAAAAGAATAATGATAATTATCGTTTTAATTATTCAGACAAGTTGCCAAAGGACTGCTCAGAAATCAACGATGCAGGCGGGAGTACGGATGGAATATACAGAATTTGCCTTGATGCTGGCACTGTACAGGAAGAACCTATTGATGTCTATTGCAAATTTTACAGTGGTGATGGGTGGGTGGTAAGAAAACTTAAACTTCTTCACACATGTAAGAAGTGTGGTCAACTGATATACAATCTACAATGAGACTGGGTAAGCATGGTAAGAATGGAACATGAAAGGTTGGTGGTTCAAAGAATACCGAAAGTTTCGAAAATTTTACGCCAAGGTATGTTATGACACCCATAAAACATATAGTTTACGGCATTGATATGAGACATATTATTAATGCAACTTAACCGACACGCATTTTCCTATTCATCCCCGATATAGGCGAGTTGTAATTCAAAATATTGTTTAAACGTACATAATTGGGAAGCAGGAAGTTTTTATTATGCCTTAAAGAGATTTGAAGGATTCCAGAGTTTGGAGATAAATCTACTATAAAATGGTCATATTAATCATGTTAATCGTATCAAACTTTTTGCTCTATGGAGCAACTTGTCAAAACGAATAGAGATGGGATAGAAATTAAGTTGCTGCACTCATCGTTGACTCGTGCATTTTTTGGCAATATTAATGTAATACCTCCATTATACCGCTTAATGGCAGCCAATGTTATATATATATATAAAATATTTTTTCCTAATCCGTACCCTTGTATTCTCCATAAGGTAATTCAACGACGTCAGGATGGTAGCGTAAACTTCTATCGAGACTGGGCTGATTACAAGAATGGCTTTGGTGATTTGAAGAACGAATTCTGGCTTGGTAATGATATCATCCATCGCATAACATACCAGGGATTGTATAGACTTCGTATACAGATGACCGACTTGGAAGGGAATTTGTGGAAAGCTATATATGACAACTTTCGTTTGGCCGATGAGAGTGACGCATACCGCCTGAACGTAGAATACATATTCGGCACTATAGGTTTGTAGTTTTCATTAATTATAGGATGTTCAACCTAGTCATTGTCTACCAATGGGTATTCATTCGCGATATTTCGAAAACATGAATATTAGAGAGCCAATGGCTATGCTATAGCCCGGGGGGGGGGGGGCACTCGACCAAAAAAGTGGTAGGGGTGTGCCGCGGGCGAGACAAAAAACGGGGGCCTTGGAGCGGGCTCATTGTAAAAAGGAGGGTCCTCGGAACAGGCTTCGGAACTACAAATGTTTGTGAAAACGGGGGTCCTTGGAACGGGTCGCCTGCGTGCGAGTGCGTATGCATCCCTATTGCAGCTAGCCCGGCGGCACGACTGACGGGCGCGCTAGCGCAGAGGCGATGGTCGGACAGCGAGCTGCGGCCGCTTTTCACCAAAATTGCGACCGGAACGGCGTAACGGAAAATATGCGAAGCCCTGGAGCGGATTTTTTTCCTTCTTTTTTCTCGAGAAGAAGAAAATGCTATGCTCTGGAGCGGCTTTCTTTGTTCTTTTTCTCAACAAGACAAAAATGCTATGCCTCGGAACGGAAATTTGAGTGTAAAAATGGGGGTCCCCTCCGCGGCACATACCCACTATGCATTATATACTGAGTGCCCCCCCCCCCGGTGCTATAGTACCTAAATTGGTCTGTCCAATATCCATATGCACTTTTGGATCCCTGAAAGTTTCAAGTATGTTTCCAAAACATTGGAATTTGATTTGTATAAATGCACTCTACATTTTGATGAATTTGAAACAATTGCACATCGGTTATGGATTATAGTTACCAGTCGAATTCAGGATTTAATGTTTCCTTTCAATGAGCAAACGAGAATACAAACAGTACTACCACAAAAGTACAAGTTTGGTTTCACTTATGGTACGAAACTGCACACCTAAGAGGTGCTGACACTGAAAAGTGCAAACTTAAAAGTTTCATTTCTTAACGTGTATTACCCTTTGGTGCTTGCAAGTCCTCGGTCGTATTAAACACAATAGTTAGCAATTGATCGCTCATTTGAAAAGCAATTCTGATCGGTTCACAGCAAGTCTACTGTCACTGAGCAAAATGCGCACACAACAATGGTCTTGATATAGGCCATTTCATTTCGCGATCATTCGCTAACCACGCATAGCTTTTGTTACTGGGTCCTGGAGTAACCCAAAGTGCACGGAGACAATGGACATCTTGCCAGAGTCCCTTTTCTAATCCTCAAAGTCGCATGTTTATGATTATTTGTCTGTTTTTCTCTTCATCACAGATGATGCATTGGAAAATTTTCACAATGGTTTACCATTCTCCACCCGAGACCGTGATAATGATGCGTATAATGGAAACTGTGCCGTGGCATATCAAGGAGGGTGGTGGTACAAGGCGTGTCACCGTTCCAACTTGAACGGACGCTGGGCGGTTCCTGATTACACAGGCATGGCATGGTGTAGAGACGATGGAATCTTTTTGCATATGAATTTCTCTATCATGGAAATTAGAAATATGAACTAGGTAGTCAAATAATGTGAAGAAGATATGATGATGATGATATAATCAAACATGCCTAAGAGATGGCAAATAGATCTCTGTGAGATTCTTTTATCCCCCTTTTTTCAAAATGTCAGCCCTTCATAGGATGTTTCATCGAATCAAACAAAACATGTTTTACATAATCATTAAAACTTTAGTGAGACTTGAACCCAACTAATGGCATGATGAGTAGATAACAAGCGGGGGACTGTAGATACAAATAAGGTCAAACACATTTCAACCACAAAAAGGGATTACGATAAAGAGAATTACAAAAAAATAAGGAATAGGATAAGAGATATGAGTTTAGTGTTGATAACTGACAATAGATTTGCGAAAAATAGAAAAGCGTAGGATAAGAACAGATGACGGACAGGAGTTCCAGAATAATGGGAGGGAGTGCCTCATTGATCGTAACAAAGACACGACAAACTCTTTTTGACTTTAATTTTGTGCAATTAGAAGAATTTCATACGCAGGCGGATCCAGGATTTTCCAAAGGGGGCATTTTGATGAGAAAATCTGACAAGTGCAAAAAAAAAAAGAATAAAAGAAGATCTTCACTCCCGATGAAGGTGATTTATGTGACGAAATGTCTGACGATCAACATTTCTCACTACAAATAGGGGGAGGGTTGCACGGGCCATGTGCCCCTTCCCCTGGATCCGCCACAGGTTTCATCATACTACAGAAAGAATGATGGCGATAAATTGTCTAATTATTGCAACTGGAATAATATGTCATATTTGTCAATCGTGATATAATGTTTATTGAGATGTACATGTATATTGGCATATCATTCTTCTAAATTCATGTTTTCATAACTTGGTTCTGTGCATTGATTAGTCCACGTCCTGGACGATTTTTATTGATTGGGCAAACCAAAGGGGCAAACCCTATCGGACCGTACCGATGCCCCCGCGCGCACACATAACCAACACACACACACCCCCAGTGATTCGCCTAACCCAGTGATTCACCTAACCCACTGATTCACTTTCCCCGAAAAATGTTTCATGTGACTATTCAGGGGGTGTGTGTATGCGTGTTCAGGGGATGTAGTGTGTTATGTGTTTGGTATCGTACCAAATAACAACAGTCCAGGAGGTGGACTATGCATTGATTTACAAATAGCAAGCAACCTGGACTTATTAAATTATTGTATCCCAATAAGGTTTGTATTCGAATAAAGGTAATAAAAGTGTATTGTGTCTACAATTACGTAAAACAAAAATAAGCCTAGGTCTTGAAGGGACTCTAAATACTCAGTGGCAACAGTTTAAACATGCTCCTTTTTATTCATAGATAACTTGTTAAAGTGATTTAATGTACAAGAGGAAAATTTAAATTAACGAATAGTGATCTGATTTTCAGTTGCAAATTGTCCGAGGTTCATGCCTGATTTAAAAAAAGACTGGTCTAATAGAAAATCAATGAGCCACAATTAACAGTTATCATAACTTTGTGTTATTCTATTTTTTTTTCAAACCAATAATGTGTGCTTTGGAAGAAAACTACCCCGGGGGGCCACTTCCATTGACGAGTGGATACCATGCGCGACCGTGGGGTCTCGAAAAGCACCCTAAACACGTATTTTCCATATTCTGAAAATGCACCCCTTAACAAGTATTGGCGTGTGAAACCCTACCCTTAACAAGTATTGGAAACAAAACGATACTCTTGGCAAGTATTCCCTGAAATTGAACCCCTTAACAAGTACAGCGATATTTTATTGTTATGTCACGGGTCCGTCGGTCGTCGGTTTTACCTTTACACACCATTTGGTTTAGTACGGCCCCACCTTCCACACCTCGCGCAAATCGGACTCTAAACACGTAGTGTTGGGGCAAAAAGGACATCCTTTATAAAACATTTTAATTTTGTTTTATCATCCCTGCAAATTTGACCCTAAACACGTAGCTTTCCTAGCAAAATAGATACCCTTTTTTCATTATTTTTGTGTTTTTGACACCCTTATCACGTTACGTACGTAACGTGTCCTATCATGAAAAAGACATCCTTTTTACGTGTTTTTTTGGTCGCGCATGGTATCCACTCGTCAATGTAAGTGGCCCCCCGGGAAAACTACACAGAGTTGGATAAGGTTTTTAGCCAATTGTTGTGTGGACAGTATCTTGCCCAACATTTTAAGAGTGTACATGTACATTAAGATATAAATATAGCATATAATTAAACAAAGTCTTAAAATGCTCCTCATAATGTATATAGATCATTGGGAGTCACTTTGACACCGTTCTCACGACCGTCTTAAACGAGTTTACTGGAAATAAGTTTAGTTTTAGAAAGTATAATGAGAACGGTTTGTCTTCACATTGACCGACCTTCGAATTGACCGACCTTCTTTTATTTCTCTCTCCCTCCTCTCTCCCCCCCCCCCTCTTTCTCTTACCTTCCTCTCTCTTCTTTCTTCTTTATCCTGTTCTCCTTCTATAGGTCAGACAGTTTATGAACTTGTCACTAGCGTACATACGGGGGGGGGGCAGAGGGGGCAGACTGCCCCCCCCCCTGACGAGTCACAACCCATGCAAGGGACATATCCCTGCCCCCTTGAAGACCTTTTTTTTTTTTGCTTGTCAAATTTTTTGGCGGACGAATTTGCCCCCCCCCCTGTGGAAAATCCTAGGTACGCCACTGGAACTTGTATATTGTGAGCCATTGTAGTCGTTACTCCTTTTTAAAATAATTTTGTTCATTGTATATATGTTGTGTGTGTCAGGACCATGATGTAAAACAGCCTCGGCTGACCATGTTTTATCTTTATCCTGAATAAATATGTTACAATAAAATAAATAAAATAAATAAATTCACATGAGACCATCACAATTACAACTTGACTCGCTGTGGCGAGAGGAGCATTATGTACACAAGTCATTTTTAGGCGGCTTGTGTTATCACATCGGTTTGTCGCGTCGGGTCGGGCAACTATACCCGACCATTCGGGAATAGAGCCCCTGCATTCCCGAAACGTCGGGTCCCGTTTACCCGACCATTCGATAATTGTGGTATAATTTGCATCAATTATCGGGTAAACTGGACCCGACCAGTCGGGAAAGTTAGGGTGCCCGTTTCTCGACTGGTCGGGTAAATTACATGATTGGACCCAACGTTTCGAAAATTGAGGGGGCTATTTTCTCAAATGGCCGGTTTTCTGGTTTCGAGAGTGCCCGACCCGACCCCACAACCCGGTAGGCTAAAGTACATTTATATCACTTAACCCGACTTAATGCAATGGTCATGGTGGAGTATGATTTCAAATTCATAGTCAGACTTTGAAGGTCGAGTGGATGCGATCAAGAGGGTGTGTGTGTGTGCGAGAGAGAGGGAGAGAGAGAGAGAGAGAGAGAGAGGGGGGGGTAATAAAGAGAGGGAGAGACGGAGCAAAGAAGAAGACAGGGGGTGACATAGAAAGAGATAGAGTACACAATAAATATATAGATCAAGAACGAAATAGAAAGATAGACAGAAAAAAAAAATTAATGGAGATAGAGAGAGAGAGGGAGAGAGATAGATAGATAGATTGTACAAGCGAGGGGCGATGTAGAAGTGGAAATTTGTGTGTGTGTTTTTTTATTCCAACGTAGCCATGCACACTGCGCTAAATTAATATTCGATACGCGAAAGGGATGAAAGCTGGGGGAAAGAGAAAATAAAAAAAGAGATAAGTGATTTGTCAAGGAAGGATAGATGAGAGAGACTATTATAAATATAATAAAAATTAAGGTTGCAGAGAAACAGAGATGGAAAGAAATAGTGGAGTGGGGGTGAAAAAAAATGAATGCAAGTATTGAGAGCGACAGAAATAAAACAGAAAAAGAAATAGATAAAAAAAAGGAAAACTGGGGAAAGAGTGAATGAAACCAATGAAATTAGGAAAGGAGGAGGGGAGGGGTGAGGAGGTAAAGGACATGAATCCTAGAGGGCAGTATGGGGACATTAAATGAGAAAACTCAAGGGACATAAGATATGAACAGAGAACAAAAGGAGTGGAAGAGTTGGGAAAGGGATGAAGAGGGAAAAAAGGAGTATCAGAGAAAAAGGAAAAAAGAAACAGAGTGACAAAGTTGATAAAATCACACGTCATCAATAACTTTGTCAACTATAGTCAGCTGGTGTAGGACCCAGTACTGATAATGATCCTGAGTATAATGTAAATTCAAACCAAAATTCCACCATTTTGTTATAAGCCCTCTTTGTATATACACAGCCCCTTTATTTCAAACAATTAAACAATCAATAATCAAGAGATCTCAAGAAAAACTAATTAAAAGTATTTTCTCTCGGCTTTTATTTCAGAAATAGTTTAATTAGGTCGTAAAAATTATCTTAATCAGCTAATAGTTTGCTTAAAGACCATTACTGCTATATGCCTACCTCCGAAGGAAATTATGGATCGCTAGCAGCAGGCTAATTACTTTGAAAATTCTTTATAAAAATTGGAATACGACTGCTGGACGATTACTTCGATCCGATTTTAGTTTGGATGCAGATCATTTGAAACTGGAACTGACGCCTTCAATAACCATGACTTCTTTTCAGCTTCTGGTCTTTGCTGGTCTTCTCGTAGCAGGTGGATCAATACCAACTGAAATAGTGAAGAAAGTTTTTTCGTTAAAAATACATTTTTATAATGCACTATTACCTTAATCGTTGTATAAAAAATATGCAATGCAACTGCATATTTAGAAATTCAGAGTTCTGATTCTTATTACATGACTTTCCCGTTTCTTTCAGTTTCATGCGATATCTGTTTCGACGATCCACATGATCTAGGTTGCTTTGAAACGCAATTAAGATGCCACAATCGGAACCCAAACAACCCAGACGACATCGGTACCACTTTCGAGCTTTATACCCGTCAGAACCCAGATCATGGTGAGATCCTAGACCGTCAGAACCCTCTAACCATCCAGGCATCTAGCTTTGATCCAAACCGAGAAACCAAGCTTATCGTTCATGGATGGACTGATAGTATGTCTGGGGAAAGCTGGATAACGATGAAGAACACGTTCCTTCATTCAGTAAGAATTGTTTCGATATACTGCCCTTTTTAATGTTAAGGTTTTGATAAGCGGTCAATTTATTTTTGAGAGCATTTGATACAATATTGTCCAATTCTAAGATGCTACCGTCCCACAAATGAAACCGCATCCAAACCGATCAATTTTCCATGTTATTTGTAATCACATATACCATCGGACGATCAGGGCCCTGGGAACGATTTTTTGGCTGGGGTGCTGGCTGAAGTAAATTTGACAAGCAAAAAAAAAAAGGGTTTTCCTACCAAATGCGGGTCGGTTTGGTCCTGATAAATTTGACAAGCCAAAAAAAAAAGGTTCTCAACCAAAAGAAATTTGTCTATTTCCTTACATTTCTCAAATTTTCGACACCTACCAGAATTCCAGGGGGTGCTGCCTATGGATAATAATACACGTAGCACCCCTGGAAATTCTTGGAGGTGGTTCAACACCTCCAGCATGCCCGATCACTTCTCAGGGCCATGAGGACGATTTGGCGTCGGTTTCATTGGTGTGGCTCTTCATCACTGTCTTCAAAGTCTACTGATCTTGGTACAATCATACCAATGCAATCTGCATGGCTGCAATCCGAGCGATTGTCTCTAACATAGGTATTCATAATAACGTAATAACTTTTTTTCGGTTTAGAGTTGGTTTTGAGGATGAAACTGTAGCATTTTCAATGCTATATTTTACCATGGACTTGATTCAGGTACAACTTCAATTTCAGATGTCTGTTCCCACTAAGCAATCCAAAATGTTTTGCATTATCTGTATGTACAAGTAGGGCCTATGTGGGGGGTTTTTCAACATTTTTCCTAAAGTTCACACTTGATAGATAAAAATTAATTTATTACACATGACCATTCATCAGAGAAAACACACATAAATGAAGCATAATCGAAATAAGAGTAATCTACTTACTCAATTTAGACAATTTCTTTACGAATTCCTTAAATTTTTGGCGCAAGCCACTGTAAATCCTTAGACAAATAATTCGGATGATTGCTCAGGCATGAACGAAATTCTATTTTTGATGAAATCTGATGAATGAGATTTCACAGTTGATAATAGGCTCATTGATATAATCCTCATAATTCTGAAATCGAAAAAAAAAATATCCCCCCCCCCCCGAAATAAATGAATTCAACACATTGTAGGTCTACAGTGAAAAAAAATTCGGAAGCACTTAATTACCAACAAACATAATAACATTTAAAATTGTGAAACTTGGTGGTAAATCCTAAATCGTTTCGGTTTATCATTCAAAGTACGACGTGAACGTGGTGATGGTTGACTGGTCGTCAGGAGCCAGTAAGGGATATTACAAGAGCAGAGCTAATACTCGGGTCGTCGGCAGGGAGATCGCTAAGCTGATTGAAGCTTTCCAAGCTGCTGCTGGGGCTACCTTCGACTCCATGCACATCATCGGACACAGCCTGGGGGCCCATATCGGGGGTTACGCCGGGGAGGCCTGCTCAGGAACCATCGGCAGAGTATCAGGTAAAGGATCATATACCAAATGGAGGAGGGGGTGGTCAGATTTCGTTCTAACAGGAATGTTCAACGCAATTCATTTCCAAGGCTCATGTTGACGGAAAATGTGTCCATTACATTTGTTATTCAAAAGATTTATCATTCGATTTCATTTCAAGAGGGATATAAAAGAAATATAGGCCAGATGTTTTTGTTGTAAATGATAGCGGGAATTACTCCTAGGTTGGACTAGCAATATCCCCCCCTCGGAAAAAAAAGTAGAAATTACTCATAAAACATCGGGCAAGTAATTTCCCACTATAGTGGGGTATATTTTTTTTCAACATAATCATGTTTTTATTTTACTTGTACTCTAAAGCTAACAGAGAGAAATTTGAAAACACCAGATTTGTCGATTCTCAAAATCATCACCTTCATCGTCGTCATCATCATCATCATAATTATTATCACCTTCATCGTCGTCGTCGTCGTCATCATCATCATCATTATCATCATTATCATCATCATCATCATCATCATCATCTTCATTATCATAATCACCTTCATCGTCATTATCATCATCATCATCATCATCTTCATCTTCATCATCTTCATCATCATCATCATCATCTTCATCTTCATCTTCATCATCATCATCATCATGCATCATCATCGTTGTCGTCATAATCATCATCATTATCCTTCTAATGTTTGTTATCAAAATTATACTTCTCTCTGTCTGTTTGTAGTTATTTTACCCCCTCCTTACTTTCGCCCCCCCCCCCTCTCTCTCTCGCTCTCTCCCATAGGCTTGGATCCTGCAGGCCCAGACTTCAGTGGTGATCTTGATAATACCTGTCGACTGGATAAAACAGACGCCCTCTTCGTCGATGTCATGCATACAGATGGAGAAACCTTTTGGGGTGGTGGACTTGGACTAATGGACCAGGTATATACAGTGCGTCCCACAAAAAACGAAACCGAGATTTATCGATGATTTATCATAACTTAATCGCAAATACAATAGACAAATGACCTACCATTTTAAAGCTTAGAATCTCCTCTTTCATCTGAAATTACTTAGATTATTTCTCATTCACGCATGAGTGAGCAAAAACAATTTGAAAAGGGGATACCAAAAAGTCACTTGGCGGGCCGTATCTGAGTTTTAAAAAGAAAACCACATTTTTAAAAAGTTCAATATCTGCTCTTTAATTTGATACCTCAATTACAGAAAATGGTCAAGAACTAACAAAGTTCTGGTTATTTGAAATAAGGCTTGAATTTCAATAATTTCATAAAATGAAGAGGTTTTACAGGCTAGCGTTCAAACTCACTCGACACTCCGTTTTGTTGACGATCAGCCATGCATTAAGTCTTTTGTTATCGTGCGATAGTTTCTGTGGGAAACCCGTGAAAACACGTTTATTTCATGAAATTATGGAAATACAAGCATTGTTTCGAGGGATCATAACTTTTTTACTACTTGACCATTTTCTGTGATTTAGGTATCAAAGAAAAGAGAAGATATTGAACTTTTTAGTCATGTGATTTTCTTTTTGAAATTCAGATACCCCCCGCAAAATGAGTTTTTGGCATCCTTTCTTCGAATTGTTTTTGCTCAATCATGCGTGAATAAGGAATAATCTAAATAATACCAGATGAAAGAGGAGATTCTAAGCTTTACATTGGTATGTCATTTGTCTATTTTATTCATGATTTAGTTATGATAAATCATCGCTAAATCTCGGTTTCGTTTTTTCTGGGACGCACTGTATACTGTATAAAAAAATTACCATCACTAGCGTTTTGGTGTTGTTGTTGTTGAGAGAGTAAGAAATGCAAACAAAGGGCTATAGATCCTGAAATTTAACTTTTAAAAATAAGTTTGAGAATATATTAGGCCCTTCGTGCGGGATGGTGGGTAATTGGTGTTTGGCCGTGTGATTAGAGATATAGGCTAAAGAGCGAAATATTGCTGAGGGGCCCCTGGTGGGCTCGAGGGGGCGGAGCCCCTTGAAGCTTTGGAATATGAGGCTTTTTAAATGGCCAAGAGGGGATATAATTAATATCAATACAAGAAACACGAATGCAAACAAACTACACAATTTATTATTTTTCAAATGATAAGTGACTTTTCACAACATACCAGTGATACCGCTAGTTTTTCACGAGGGCTTGCACACATGCACAACAGGCAATACCTTGCAGTATTTCTCTTTCACAAACTTGGATTTTAAATAATCGGCTTCGGAAACAAAGTTCCTGATTTTCAATGTGTCTAAATCTCCTTACTTCTGTGAAAATTGTTTGATGGTTAAAACTTACCCGACTTACTTTTCGTGATGCCACACTAATATGCAAATTAAGAGCTTCATTTTATATCTGTATAATATGTCACCATATTTTCCGATATGATGTGCTTTGCCAGGAGTCAGTTGTTGATTAAAAGCAAGAATTGTCAAGTATAAGAGTGTTAAATCATGGATTTATTGTCATCATTTCAAATGCTGCATCTGAGCAATTCCATCAATTTTCAATGTATAATCTGGAAATGCGAAATTATTAGCCGTAGAAATAGTTGAAAACGTGATAGATATCCGACGAACGGGGCTATCAGATCACTTGTGATCATATAGAGATAATTTGTATACCTCTATCGTGATGCACATATTATTAACACTCGCACATGAATCCATACACCAAGTATATAAAAACCATAACGTTAGAATAAATAAAAATAAAATCAACAAAGACTTAAGTTTAAAATATAACTGACTTGTTTTTTCCTTTGTGTAAAATTATCATCAAACATCAATTCTACACACATATTTTCCCAATTTTTTCATACCGGCTCCCACGCGCCACTCCGTAAGGCTCGGTGCGCCACAAGAGGCGCGCGCGCCGCTATTTGAGAATCCCTGTCCTGGTTTAACTTATTGTGTGTAATTATTTTTGTTTTAATTAAACATTCGACATTTTAAAAGATGTTCAATAACATGGAGAGTTGATAATGCCAAAAGTTTAATGATAGAGAGGAAGAAAATCGCAGTATGGTAATGATATTAAGAGTTGTATGAACACCAACCTGGTGGACTGTACTTAAAACGGATGATGATGATGATGATGATAACCCCGGGATTAAAACATATAAATTGGATTGAATTTTTTTATGATAACTTTAATTGTGTACATTTTAGCATGTGAATGTACATGTTTATAGCAAAAAAAAATCACATCTGCGTTTATCTACCTCGATTGTCACAGCTTGGTCATCAAGACTTCTACCCCAACAACGGTCAGGAAATGCCCGGATGTTCTAAAGTCTCCGTCAGCTGTGATCACAGCCGAGCCGTCGAGTATTACATCGAGAGCATCTCGTCTACGCGCCCATTCTCTTCCGTGAAGATGACCTCCAACTCTGACACCCTAGACGAGGGAATTTGGTGGTGGTGTTCTAGTGTTATTTGCCCAGAGATGGGGTACAAGGCGGATCCCAGCTGTAATGAAGGCTTGTATTATCTTGAAACCAACGATGAGAGTCCTTACTGTATGTAAGACCGTTGTCATGGTTACATAAATCTTTAGAAAAAACAACACGGACATTCGCTCTGGTTGGTTTTCCTTATTTTAATTCCATTTATTCTTTCATCCAGAAAATATATTCAAACACATAAAAAGTGTAGTGAAGGAGCTTTCATGTCAAATTCATGTAGATAAACAAAGAGCCAAAATTCTACTACAATATTATTATAATACATAAATTTAATTTATAAATTTCTGGGGAAATTCCCTTATGATTTACAGTCACGTATGGTGGTTAATCTGTGGATTATTTTATGTAAAATTTGACCCATAGTGATTTACATTTAAAGACCGATATTGCGTGATATCGACAGATAGATGGTATGTTGTTTTTAAGTGACATCGACCTAGGATGACATATAGAAAAGTGAATAGTTCTCTAGTTTGCCGTGGACTGTTTGCTATAAACGAGCTAGTCGATATTTTGAAACGAATTTTAGAAAATACACAGTGTCATTCTCAGTAGAGAGTCTCATTATTACACCATTTATTTTTTATGGGCATGTATGTGTGTTTACCCAAACTCGACGCTTCGATATATATATGTTCTTGGTTGTTGTTTTTTCAGGATCAAACACATGCCACCCCCTCCCCCGAAAAAAATACAGTGTACAGTGAGGCATACTGACTCACGCTTCGCCATAAACACCTCCAGAAGTATACTGGTTTTACATGTGCTTGGTACGCCAGCGTCAACAGTGATATAAATTTTGCTGGATCACTGTAAAAAAATGAAATGCTAAATCGACATTTCATGTGGTAAATGCAACATTTAGAAAAAAAATTGTCATTCCTCCAACCTTTTAAAATGTTAATTTAACATTTCATTATTAGAGTGATTAAGTCACAAGTTAATACACAAACTACGGTACTACTTAATATTTTCGACATGATTATTAAAAAAAATCATACCTATTGTCTGACTGTCAATTATGACGGGCCCCACTTTCCATAGTTGAAGATGGTTCAATGTTAAATCATAACATTTTCTTAGCTAATGCCTGAATATGTTTTGTCGAAACGTGAAATGTTTCATTATACTTGGAATTAAGGAGAGATTTATTGATCTGTAAGTGAAATTGAACAGAGATATTATGATGATATTAAAGGGCTCAAGTAAAAAAAGAAAACCCGTATCTCTCTTCGTCTTCTCTTTACACTGTACATCAACAAGAAAAAAAAAAGAAGAAGAAATATTATGCAGAGAATTGGTGATTGGAGGAACAAAATGTAGACCAATTGAGGAAGAGGAAAGGTGAGGGGGATTTGGAACAGGTGAGGATAGAGCACATAGGTGAGAGAAGAAGGGATAGTAAGGAATATGAGATTGGATGACACGAGAGAGAACATAATTTTCGGAAGATATAATATTATACATGTACATGAAAAAATAGGCAAAGAGTGGAAAGAGGAATGGGAAAGAAAGAACGAGATGTGAGAGGGAGAAGGGGGAGGTGAAAAGAGTTCGATTGGACAGAGAGTGGTATGTTTATGCTGGAAGGGCCGACGCCCCCCACTGCGCAGCGCATCCGTGTCCAATGAAAACGTCGAAAAGTTTCCCCTATTCTTTCACCCAGGCGTCGTCGACGTCTTATGGAATAAATAGAAGCAAACACACTCTTAAAAACGTTGGGCAACATACGGTCCACACAACAATTGGTTAAAACTTTATCAAATTCTGAGTAGCTTTAAACCAATAATGTGTGCTTTTGGTGAAAACTACACAGTATTGGTTGAAAACTACCCAGAGTTGGATAATGTTTTAACCAATTGTTGTGTGGACCGTATGTTGCCCAACGTTTTTAAGAGTGCACTACACCACAAAGTAACAGAGATAATAACATAGTATGAAAGACCTCAATACTGAGTAGAGAGTTTGATTATAATACGTGTCATAATTAGAGACGTTCAAAGTTGCGCCTTTCTAAAAAGGTACAAAGTTGCATCTTGAAGGTGCTCCCATGCAGTGTGACTATGCACCTTTAAAATAATGTGCAAAATTTATCCTGTTAGTACGGACACCGATGCCACGTCCATGCCTGACCGTCCGCTCGACCAAAACGGAATTCTTCAGAGATGTACATAATCCGAATTCATTATTTCTCGTAACTCTACCTTTTCTTCCGCAATGATCAATAGGCACAAAATATGAAATGGCGGATCGTGTGGAATGGGGCAAAACCTAAAAAAACCCACCTAATTGCATCGTCAATTACCAAAAGTTAAATAAAACAGCTCCTAAACAATATATTTGCCAAACGAGCTGATTCCCCAAATAAAAATAAATGACCATGATCTGACAACTTTTCTTACAATGTTTACCCCAAAACAATTATGACAATTGTATCATGTTCATAAAATATGCGAATTATGCATTAAAAAAAATGAATTCACATACCCCTCAACACATACGATTTCTATGTAGCCTTATGTTCACAAACCCTAGAAGCTCTCTACATCATTTAGGTGCAATTTCGCAATTAAAAGTATAATTTTAGTTTCATTACACGTATACAAGACGAACACCCTTACCCACATCCAAACAAGAAAAAGTATTGTTTTTCGTTGCCGAGCAGGTTGAACTTCACGAGTATTTTGATTTGTACAGCGACCTGGGTCCCGTATTAAAACACAAAGGTTAGAGATTAATCACACACTTGATTTTCACGATTGATTTTACCTTGTAGTCAATGCAATCAATCGCAGAAAAATGTTCTACCATGGAGCTATTACATTGCTAAGCGTTGTGTTACGGGACCCCATGGGCCCCGTCTTACAAAGAGTTATGATTGATCCAATCAATTGTAACTCTATGGAAATCCATCAGTGTCATAATTTTTTCTACATAAAATTTTCAAAATGTCCTTAGTAAACAAAGGCGAACACACCACATTGCCAAGAAAACAATGAATTTATGTAATTTACGTCATATCTAGAAAACATTTAGAATATTCATGCATTTTAGATGTTGACTTTGCAGGCCGTCCATAGTTATGATTGATCGGATCAATCGCAACTCTTTGTAAGACAGGCACCAGACTATACGCGAGGTTCAAATTTGCATCCCCACCACTCGCTGCAGGCCTGCGCAGGCGCGGTGGCGAGTGAAAGGTGCAACTATGCTCGATTATTAGCTCTGCAACTTTTCCCGCAAAGTTGCACCTTTCTTGCACTTCTTGGTGTATATACATTAGCCAGTTCACGTCGAACATGTTTAACGCAATATAACATCTTAATTCTATATAGTTCCCCCTACCCCCCTCGTCACAGCCACCTCCGTCATGTCCATTCAATCTCGTGGTGATTTTACGTGATATCAGTGGTGTAATGAGCCCGAAGTTTTTGACGGGGCCAGATATGGCGCATCGCGCAAAATTAATAAAAAGCTGCGAGCGAGCGAGCAAAAATTTTAACACTTTATATTACAAAAATCAAAATTTGTGATAGATTTTGGCCAAATATTAAAAACTAATATCACCTTTCACCCTTCTGCCTTTTTTTCTCTTTCTTTTTCTCTTTTTTTCTTGGTCGTGATTTTTTTATATTTTTATTTATTTATTTCATTTCATGGGGAGGGGGGCAAGGGCCACCAAGCCTCCATCTGTAATCCACTGCGTGATATCATGTTTTTATTTTACAGGCATGATTACAGATAAAGTAGTCATTCAGCTCTAACATAACACCAGTTACATCGCCATACCTCTCCGGATCTGAGAGGTTGGAAAAGCATGAAAAAACACTTTTTTAGGATGGCGAGTTGAAAATACGTGGCTATAGAAAGCTATTTACAGAACGTCGTAAGTACAGTCGGATCGAAAGATAGTTATAAATCTGATCAATGTAATGTCATTATTATAAGCGTTTGAAACTGCCTGAATAAATTTAACAGTTCATGTTCCCTTTGAATTTGTTTCCATCTCCAAAGATTTTTTTGTGCTAATATGCTTCTATTATTCTAAAATAGTGTAAACTGTTTTTTTTTTCACTTTATACAAATATAATGAAATCAAAGGATGAAGCTCACTGCAGCCATGAAAGGTTCACGTAGTTGTTTTTTATGTTTCAAAATTGTTATAAAAGAACTATAATATAATAACGTTATGTTTGTGAAGTCCATATAGACCCTTAAGCTTATCTCACTTTCCCGAGTTCATTGCTGGACTTTTCATTCAAATGTATGAGAAGTTAACAGGTGTCGAATCCCAATTAACTGCAAAGGGGCTTGTTTATCAAAATGATTATCATGATTAAGGCGTGACATTGTATTTACCATTTGGAAACGAATCTTATAATCACGATAAGAGAGAGAGAGAGAGAGGGGGTTGTGCAATAATTGATTATATACTTGCGAAAAAAAACTTTTTGACAAGCACAGGGAAGAGAACGAAAGGGAGAGGGGGAGGGGAGACAATGAGAGAAAGGGGCGATGGGAGTGTAAGGGGTGTGTCGAAAGAAAAGGGGTTACGAACAACTAAGCGAATTCTATGAGAACAGAGACAGACAGAGGAGGTATAGGGGAGGAGGTGAGTGGCATTCAGAGAATAAGAATAGAACGGTAAAATGGTAAAGAATCTTTGATGGTGTTTATTTCGGATTAGAAGCTTATACAGGCATAGGCATGATTGGACCATGGAGGTAAAGTATTATCTGTTAAGAGTTTCCAAGGCAATTGTGATCTTGGTCTTGAAAGTTATGTTTTCAACAAAACCAGGTACGTGTGGTGTCATAAGGTGTAAATGTGTATTTTTCAATCCCTGAACAAAGCTTCAATCTAATTAGTGTATTGCATGGATAACAAACGTGATATCTACTTAAATGAGATATAATTATTATGATTAACTTCGATATGTAAACCCATCTATCATTGTCAAGGCCATATGCTTCTCTCCACAGAGTATGACGTCTGAAGCCTCATGATAATGAGCAAGGTGAAGTTGAGGTTATACTCGGTCACACAGACGAAATAAACTGCAAACCAACAAAAACTTTTACGTTATCTCTAATGACATAGTATACCATCACTTGGTTTGGAGTCGGCCGTTGGTATAACTTGATCATTACACTGCACTCCAACTGAGGGAGCGAAGCGATCGAGCTAGTCATGGGATCGCTTTTGCATTTTCTCAATTGAAATTGAAGGATTACGTTTACACCTATGGTGAATTTTGTGACAATTTTTTGTAGAAAAGTAGGTTTTTACAAAATGTCTGGGGGCAACTGCCGATCTCCCCCAAAACTCTTTGCGTACGGGCATGGGAGGGAACGAAGAAAAAAGACGAAGATGATGAAGAAGAAGAAATAATAATAATGATGATAATAATAATAATAATAATTAATAATTTATAAGAAGAAGAAGAAGAAGAAGGAGGAGGAGGAGGAGAACTTGGAGAAGAAGAGAAGGAGGAGGAGGACGAGAAGGGAATTTACATTTACATTGTATGAAAAATCAAATAAATATAATAATAATGATAAATAATAAAGGTGATAATGATTATAATATAAATATGATTGTGATAATTTCAGGCTATTCCTTAAAAGCATGTTTTCATGCAGGGAATCAAAAAAAGTTTTTTGAAGAAAGCAAGTCTGGGAGCAAGACTTGGATATGAGAAATATTTACGCAGCGCCCTCATATATTCAGTTTGCCTAGATTATTTACTCTTGATGGAATATTATTCCTCCCTCTCCTCCACCTCCTCTCTTTTTTTACCTTAGCACTCTTCTTCTTCTCCCGTTTCTTTTTTCTCCTTTTCATTCTTCAATTGCACGTTATCTCTGATATTGCATTTTCTGAACATTTCTATTTTCTAAGCATCATTACAGACCTATAAAACATAATTTTAAAAAAGTCGGGGAAACTTCCTCTCCTGCTACTTTTGGAATACGCACGATAGCAAACTTGAAGTATTTAAAGCCATTGTCACAGGTTTAAGCATTCCCAGTAATTATGTGATATGATCGTAAATTTTTAATGAAAATTATTGTCAATTATCACAGGTGAAAAAATGTACAAGGGTCAATCACTTTTAATGGAAAAATGTATCTTGAATCTTAAGTCTTTCATGCAAGAAAAGAGATTGTCTACAATATATGTTTATGTATAGTGTAGCGTGTGTTCGAAAATAACATATTATAATCAAATCCATCTCATTATCACGGAGCTTTAAACAGATCCTTGTAATTATCAAGTGCTTTACGTGCTTATAATCGTCAATTAATCACCCATATTCCAACAAGCTATCAGGCAGTCAATGTGAAGTGCTGATATTACTCGATTGCCCAAACGATATGATACGTTTTTAATTGTATAAATACGAGTGATTTGGTTCGATTAAAATCATATTACTGCGACAAAGACCAGCTCGGTTGTGATTTGATTCAGCTGCTATAGAAATATGGAGAGCATTTCTTCAGTCGCTGTCGTTTTCTTGGCTTTTGTCATAGCAAGAGGTAAGTCGCGTATATAAGGTATAGATGGAGGTTTCATTATATTTATAAGTTTGTTGTTGATATCAAGGTTATTTTATTCATGAATGTAGATATAACTTAAGAAATGTCTTATTTCTTTTCATTGCAGTTGATTATTTTTTATAATCAGTTTATAATTTTGAAAAATCAAATACAAATCACACAATTCTATATAGAGAAAGATGAGACATTGAGAAAATTACGAGAGCTTAACGATATGGTATGGTTCTATTCAAAACAAGATACAAATATTGAGGGACTGAATAAGTATAACATGATAAATTTCAACGATAGTAGAGTATATTTTTCCGATTGCAGCCTTCGATTTCACGCAATTTACCGTTGTTAATGCATTGGAAACGGAATACACTTTCCCTCTTCTCTCATCCTTATCTTTTTTCCTTATGCGCAGTTTTTCTTTGTTGTTGTTGCTTGTTCTTGTCTCCTTGATTTATGATGCTTTTTTATCTCTTGTTTCTGTCCTGCCTTGTCATGTCTTATCCTATTTTGTACACTGTATTTGATTTTGTTTAATGTTTTTGTTTTATAATTTTTCGTCCTGCCTTGTCTAATTGATTTCTAAATGCACTTTCTGAAATCTTAAGTATGTTTATTATTTTGTGTACAATAAAGGGGTATGAAATATTGTCATGATTGTATTATTGTTTTGTATGTGTATAGTCCTAAAAGCTTAAAAGCTTGACCACATTAGAATTCGATAATATTTTTTTATATTGAAGCTTTATAATTACAATTTGAATTTCACATATTTTAATCAGTCATGTATTGCAGGTACTCACAAATCAAGCGATGCTATTCAGTGAGTTCCCTTGTTTCATTTCTGTCATTTATATTCTGCTTTGTACCTACTTTATTAACCTGTTTGCTCTAAAATGAAAATAATTAATTTAATCATTCAAACCGAATCCATTCATATGTTTTTATTCATATGATTTCCAGGTTGAACCGAATATTAAACCTATTTATTTAGCTGTACACAATGAAATAGGCCTATGTATTTAAATATACAGAACAGGTTTATCTTCAAATAATTATTTGCTCATATTTATTTCTTTTTTTAGGGGGGGGGGACGTCTTTACATGTCATAATCATCAAAATGATTGTGTGAATTGCTGTAGTTTGCTGAAAATTAAATAGATTCTTAAATGCTGAAAATCATGAAAACTAAAGCGCTTAAACGGAGGGGAATACCGGTAGTGAAAAGACATCTCTATATAGGACATTTTGATAATGACCATAATTTAAAGACAAAATATTTTCGATTTTCATTGCGACAATTAAGCTGCATTGCAGATAACAACCCCTTTTCCACTTGTGAAGTAAACTAATATGAAAAGAAGTGATATCTCATTTGAATCGTTCTAACTCATTTCCCACATTTAATACGTTATATCAAACAAACAAATAACTTCTTTTGTTAATATTTTTTTTTTAATAGAAGAAAGAATATTAAGTCAAATATATCATAACATTTTTGTAATAAAAATGTCAATATTTTTGCTCGCTCGCTTCGCTCCCTTGCGACTTTTTATGAATTTTGCCCGATACGCCATATCTAGCCCCCCTCAAAAATTGTATGCCACGGCTGACGAAGAAATTACCACATCATACAATCACACGGTTGCTTCAAAGTAGCCAAACACAAACACTGGTCTCACTGTGTTCGTTCCTTTCCCCTACAGGTACTTTCAGCTTCTACGTCACATGACGCATTCAAGAACATAGAAAATGTATGGTCAAATGCCTTTCAAATCACGATGTATTTTTTTCGAAAATTTGTGAATCAAAATAGCTGTTTCGTCCTGGACGCTGGACAAACGACATAAATTATATTTGCAAATGATTCCGTCAGCTCCGAAACTTTATACGAAACTTTTGTTCGAGTTTAACAATTTTCGACAAAGACTTCCCAGCTATTCATTGTCATTTGACGGGCATTTTCAATACATTTAATGTATTCTTGAATCCGATGTGCGTCGTTGAATCGAAAACTCCGAGCGAGAGTATCCAATCGAGTGCGAGCGAACGGAAAAGCGTAGATAAAAAGCCTCATCAAGAAATGTAATTTTGTCAACAAAATATTGTTATCAAACATGTCAAATACAATTTATATTTAATCACCTCGCTTGCATCCATTAAAAGAATCGTTCACTTCACTCACAGAATTTGTTCGCTTTTTGAAACCAGAAGAACGAATAATCGCTCTGATAGAAGTGTACATTTCGTGATTTAACCCGGGAAAGACTGGGATTTTTACGCCTAACAAGGTATCACAGGCCTAATTCATTTCCCATAGGCTCTTGTGTTAAAGTGGTACTTTAAAAAAATTCATAAAAAATAAGGAGGAAATTCGAGGGTTGAATGTTTACTATATACCAGTGGACAGGATATATGTCTGACATTCCATATCTGACCAGAAAAGGTACCTCGACAAGCTCATTTTAAAAATAAATCGGCATTTATGAAGACTACAATCAAATTCATCACTGGGCGTTGTGGCGTGCGCCTGTAATCCAAGCTGTGGGGAAGTTACACATTGATGCAGAGGTTCGAGGTTCGAGCCCTGGTCACGTCTTTCGGATGGTGACGTTAAATAATCATATCTGATTGACACACGTCTGACAAAACTCAAATACACACACACGCACACTTGAGAGAGTAAAATGGCCCTAATTTTTCCGCCAGTAAAAAAATTCATATCTTTCAAATTTGGAAAAAGGAAGTTCAGTGGGTACCCTCCCTATAGAATCAGTGTTAGATTGTCAGTCATATTCATTCATTTTTGTCAGTCAGCAAAATCAAATTTAAAAATCGAGAACGGGTTGGGTCGAATGAATATTTTTTGCCTGCCAGTTGTAATTAGGCCCGTGTGACCACAAAGCTGAACGGAAGGGCGGCTGAATAAACACAATACAAGCTCATCTTCTTCATTTACCAAGACACAGGACATTATTCTCAATATATGATCTTCGTTGTATGGGTCCAAACAGGAAAGCATTATCCAATGACATCAAAAATCATCTTTAAACTGTTTCCACAAGTCTGGTTCTTAGATTTGATAACGTTGCTAGATTTCGAAACAGTGTGGGATGACGATTTCTAGGTTGCCCTGTTTAGTCATTATCATTATTATCATTCCTTTTCGTGCTTATTTGTTGTATTTGGTGTACCAATACATAAAAATGACCATATGATTGTGATTTTGCATGGTCAGCCCCCACTTTTGGCTCAGCCCCCCCCCCCTTTGAAAACTGTTCCGCGGCCCCTGCACATTGTGAACAATGATTGGAAATAAATGGTGATATCAATTCATGTGACAATCACAAAGTTGACAGTGGTATATAATTATGATTATACTATTAATTCTAAGCTATGCTCTTGAATGTAGACGCATGGTGCAATAAGTTTGTATTAATTTTCTGTTTTTGGAATTGAATTAATACGACTTTAAATTGAATTGATTTGAATAAAAACATTAGCTCATTAGCATTGCAACAAATGAATAGGTAAATAAACTTCTATGAAATAAAGTAATACAAAGATATATCTCTTTGAAATGCACGTGGTCATGATTTTTCGACAATATCATTTCTAGATTATTTTACAAGACATGGAATATTTTTTTGATAACATGACCAAACTGACCAACATTGTATAGGGTCTCTAATTGACTGTGCGTTCTAAATAACTAAATACCCGTTGAGATTACTACCAATAATACAGAAAATAAAATAGCCTTAAATTTCATTTGTAAGAAGAAGCTGAAATTTTCTTGAGAGGAAAAATTACATCTTGCTACTAGGTAACAAATTTCGATATTAATGATTTAAATAGTGAATCAGTATGTTGTCATTCAAGTGGGCCTATATTACAAAACAACACTACTCAGAATGTTGCAATACGGAATAGGAACCTGGCCATGCAGATTTAAGTGGTTTAGAACCTGAGGTGGCGCTATTAAGGTCCCTGGTTCGTATTTGCTTTAAATGACAATTTATTGTTTGTTTCTAGGGTGTGAAGCTGCTAGTGTCAAATATGGCGATCTGGGCTATTTCAGCTACGGCAGTGGTTGCCACCATGCTTGTCCAGAGAGTCCCGAAGCAATCGTGATAAAGTATTGGCTCTATACTCCAGAGAAAAATAGCGGTTACTCTAAAGAGCTACTCGACCGGTATGATGACAGCACCATCCGAAATTCAAAATTCGAGGTAATTTTTTATCATTTCTTAATACTTTATTAAAATAATTTCTTTAAGTCTTTGGGGGTAATATTAAAAAAAGTGAATACCTTTTTTGTACCCTTGTAAATTCGCATTATCAACCTTTACCATTTTTAACATGGCTTGTCGTTCGAGATGATTTTTTTGGGGCAACTCAGTCCCCGTTTGCCAACTGAAATAATCACACAAAATTCTGCACAAGTCATAAAGGATCATTTTGTGTGTTTCAAATGTCTCCCATTTTTCATCATCATCATTTTTGTGCTATAGAAGTCGCTCTTTTTACTGAGTTACTCCTTTCATTAAAAAAAAAAGAAAATTGCTTTAAGAACAAAACTGTTCAGCTTTTGAAAATTATTTTCATCATCACTTTCATATTTATATATGATTATTATCAATGTTATCATTATATCTATTTGATTAATGTATACAATATACATGTACATAAAAATCCTTCTCTTCCTTCTCCTTCTTTCGTTCTTCTCTTTCTTCTTCTTGTTGTATTTTAAGTTTTGTCAAGTCCCGTCCAGTCCAAAACGTGGGTGGTTGGCCAAAATTAATAATACTCTTTTTTGTCCATCTTCAAGGGTAATCGAGGCACAAAATTCATAATTCACGGCTACACAGACGTATACACATCAGGTTGGGCTCAAGATATGAAGAAGGCACTCGTAGATGAGGTAGGTCAAGGAGAGTCGGCTGAGCAAACCCTTCACCCGAATTAAGAGGTCTGAATGTTCAGCCTACAATGACTTGGGTACAGAGCCCCCCCCCCCCCCTCTCGCTGACAAGTTGTATCTGAGGTAGTAAGACCTATTTGTTGGTCAGGGTCTGTGGCAGCAGACTAAGTCACGGATTTGGGGTAAAGGTATAGCAAGCGAGCAAAGCAAGAAAGATCCAAATTCTAACCAAACACATAATAAGATGATGCAAATAGTTTTTAAAATGTATACATACAGGTTTATCTGACCCCAAAACGAGTAAAGTTTGTAATCCACGCCCCATAGAAAAATCTTAATGATTCCCTACCTCTTTATATGCTTATATTTTCTATAAGGTGATACTATTTTTTTCAATTACATGTATGATAATACTGATAATAAAAATAATAATGATAATAATAATAATAGTAATAGTAATAATAATAATAATAATAATAATAATAATAATAATAATGATAATAATAATAATAATAATAATAATAATAATGAGAAGAGGACCCATTTGATAGAATATAGAACAATAACCCTAGATTTCTGGAAGAAGTCCGGTTGCTGTTTAATATACCAACATAATAACATCAAGTTGTGGACAATGGAAATAATAATAATAATAATAATAATGATGATGATGATGATGATAATAATAATAATAATAATAACTACTGAAGGATCGCGGTAAAATGACTTGTGATCACGCTTGGGAACATCAGCCACAAACGATCACCACGATCAATAACAGCACCATATATCGGAACTGTGGCATACTAACGGATAGAACCAGCAACTGCAACAAGCCGGACATCATCGTCAGAGACAACAAAGTAGTAAATATCATTGAGGTCTCTGTTCCCCATGATATCAACATTGCTGTAAAGGAAAGAGACAAACGGCTCAAGTATCAAGACCTAAGGATTGAGATCGTGAGGATGTGGAACGTGAAGGCAGAGGTCACACCAGTCATCATTGGTCACTCAGGAATGGTGAACATGGTGAAGAAGGGAATGGAAGCCTGCATAACCAAGATCTCTCCTCACCTTCGGATGTAGGACATTCAGAAGGCAGCTATCTTGGGTACAACCAGATTGATAAGAAAGACTCTCGGACATTAGTAGTGCAAAGTTCCTAGTTGCACTTGAAATTACTTGGTGCTTTTTGTTAGAGCAAAGTTGTTCAAGAAAAAATACGGACTTGATCCTGTTTAGAGGAATAATAATGATGATGATGATTCTGGTACTTGGTAGGATTACTTGGTAGGATTCCTCCAAAAGACTCCATAAAGGTGTTTAAACTGGAGGTGTGTCGTGTGCGTTAAGGCTCAGGTTTTACTTTTAGGGCGCTGATTTAAAGGTTACTAGTGATGGTTGGGATATAAATGACGAGGGGAGACGAATGATAATGATAATACTAATAATACTAATAGTGATGATAAGATTAAACTTAAGAACAGTTGTTATAATAATCAATATTTCGTGTGCCAATTATCAGTCTACCATACTGGATGATACATGTTTTTGTTATTTAAAATCATGCATACAACAACACCAAATACATATCTCTACATGAAACAGTTGACAGATATATACATTGTTGAATTAGTATCGAATTTTTTTGAAAGAATCATACCATTGTGATTTTTTTTTCAATTGTCAGATTTTGGTTATTTTATTTTGATCTGATTAGTCATCAGTGGTAATGCATGGTAACAAACAAACGAAATGAAGTTATGTCTCTTTTTTTTTCATTTGTAATTCTGTACTGATAAAAGTTATACATGGGCCTATATATTACAATGACCTATTTTTTATTTGCTTCTTCTCCCCCGCCCTTGTTCTAGAATATGAATGTTATAATGGTGGACTGGCAAGAAGGGGCAGGGCGAATCAATTACGCACAGAGCAGAGCTAATACCCGGGTTGTTGGTCGCGATATTGGCAAACTCATCGATAGATTGAAGGCTGTTTCCGGTGCCTCGTATGGGAGCATGCATATCATCGGCCATAGTTTGGGGGCACATACCGCGGGGTATGCTGGTGAGGCCTTGAGTGGACAAGTTGGACGACTGACCGGTGAGTCTGATGGATCAAGTGATTAGGTCTTGTAAATGATTTTTAGTGATACTAGTGAAGGTTTGTAAAAAAATTGATTAACTAGATCTTTCGAAGTGTTTCTTTGAATCCCGTAAAAATAGTGCCAGGGGCGGATCCAGGATTTTCCAAAGGGGGGGATTACGGGCCGGCTTTGCCCCCCCCCCCTGGATCTGCTAGTGAATAGTGCCCTTTTAAATTCTGATAAACCCCCTTGCATGTCTCATCGGTGCAGTGTCACACTTGTTTTCTCTCTCAAAATTAATGACAATACTTCTTGTTCTTTTTTATTTATCTATCCCTTTTTGTCGTGGGGGTGTGTTTCCCCCACTTTGGGGGCGATCGACTGCCTCGCTTCCGGCGTCCATGGATGCAGGAAAGATAGAACTTTCTAGCTTTTACTTAAATATAGCTGTATGATTTCAGTTTACATGCAGTTTTGTATTTTATTGTAAATAATATAGAATTTGAAATATCTTAATATCTTTCTCATTCTAATATGAAACAAGGTTTATTTTTCATTGAATATGTGGGATAACCATGGTTACGACCTTATACGTAATTGATTGAAGATGCTGCTTTATTGTCATATCTGCAAAAATAAAATATTTTATACATTTCCATGCTAAGAAAGAAAAGAAACAGAAAGTGTGAGATAATGTCGACTCTCTCATTTGCATATCACTGTGTTGTGTATAATCGTATTTTGTATAAAAAACACGAAGCTTTAAAGGAGGCGCGATAGCTCAGTCGGTAGGGCGGGGGTTTCGGATTCCGGTGACCCGGGTTCGATTCCCAAGTGGTGCGCTAGTGCCTTTTGGTAAGGCATTTATCCTCGTTACCAGGTCCCTCGGAGAGGACCTTAAGCTGTTGGTCCCCTGGTTGCTTGCTCACAGGCATTCGTGCTTTCTTAGCAGTCAGGTAAAAAAAAAAAAAAAAACCTCGGTAATAATTTTTTTCTCTTACATACGATTTTTATGAAATTTTAGTTGTTATATTCTTCTCTTTCTATTCAAATCATTCCCCCCCCTTTTTTTTGGGGGGGGGGTAGACTTGCCCGTTAATACGAATGTCGTTAGCGCTGCATTAATAAATTCAGTCGAAAATCGACTGTAATTATTTTCTGACCAGTGTTATGCGATATACCTCAAACACATTGGTCAGCTTATAATAATGACCCATCATTCCAATTGGGTCTCATTCTAAAGGATTTAATTCAATTCAATTAATTTTTCTCAGTATAAAAACAACAATGTAAATAGCACAAGCACTGCATAAATCAAACACATAAATACATTATTATACAGAAAGCGTACATAGCAGCCAAGAAGAAATTAACCTTATCTATGGCCGACCCAAATTAAGTAACGTAGTATTTAATAAAAATCAAAGCAGAAAAAAGGAAAGAATTACCTAACTAACTCATACAAACAAACAAGCAAAATAATAATTAAGTCGAAATGAATAAGTAGTGATGTTTTGGTAGTTATAATTCTGTTATTGAGATCGTTGGTCGCTCTGGTGGGTCCAGACGACCCCCCCCCCCCATAGCCTGCCACACAAAATTCGAGATGGACACGCCACCTCCCCCGGGGAGGGGGGAGGAGATGCCTGTCATCATTCATCTGAAATAACACAGATAGAATAGCATGCAGTGTAAGTGGAAATGTCTTAAAGCAGAAAAATAGCAGCCTAAATAGCGCCACCTCAAGTCCACAACTACTCACATCGGGGAGTCTGGGTTTCATAAACATTTTCATGTGACAAGTTGTCAGATCTGACAACTTTCCTTGATTTAGTTTGGCTGTGAAGCATTGTTACTATGGTAACCGTCGGATAAAACGTCCGACAAGTCCTTTCATGATACGCTCTCCAGGGCCGGTTGCAGAAAACTTACTGTTAATTTATGGTAACTTTGGGCCATCCAATGGTAAGTAACTTGGTTGGGCTGACCAACAGCCAATCAAAATCCAAGATCCCATGCAGTTAAGTTACCATTGGATGGTAAAGTTACCATAATGATAAAACTTGTGCAACAGGGTCCTGGTCAGCACAATGCAGATTTCAGACCTGTGCTGTTTACACTCGTCTCACTTATTATGTTACCAAGTGACAAAACAAGTATTTTCCTCTCAAAAACACTCTATTTCCTTTGTATAAGATTATGGATTAATTCATTCTGTGTATTATTGATGGTTACATCAAAACGCACCATTACTTTTTCTTTTTCCTCCAGGATTGGATCCAGCCGGACCTGAATTCACTAGATGTGGAAACGAGTGTCTTATCGATAAATCGGATGCAGTCTTTGTTGATATCATACACACCGATGGAACGTTAAATCCTCAGATTGAATATCCTATACATGGCTGTGGACTTCTTGATCAGGTACTTCAAAAAATGTCGAAACTTCGGCTACTTTTACGACATAATATCATTTCCTATACCGGGGCGAGCGGCCTTTGTCCTAATGTCTATTTTTGTTTATTCTTTAATTTTTGTCTGTCAACTTGTTTGCTAAAAAGTGGGCTCCTCTTTGGTAAAATTCTGAATTCTTCATGGTGACCAAAATAGAAATGGATAAAAGTTTATAGTCAACTGTGTTGATCCAATTGGAGCTTTCCCTCTCAAAATGATTTAACTTACAAATTTATAGGTGGATGATATAGAATGACATAAAATAACAAAGCAATCATGACATCTGCAAAGTATTCTAGGAAAGTATTATAAAAAGTATATATATAAACAATATATAAACAACGTAGTACATAAAATACCAGGATTGCTAAAAAAGTTAAAAACTTGTAAACAAGTAACCCTCGACATACAAAATAATGAAATATACAATGAGAGTATAGATACAAAAATATATATAAAATGAATAACGATAGAAATATAACAATAAAGTCATACGAAAACTTAAAAATTAATTAACATTAAAGAAATAATCAGAATCATTCAGCAAAATTTGAATATATCAATAAGTGACAAGTATTGTGCTCTTTGATTTATTTTTGAATGAAATGTAATTCGATGTACCCTTTAAATCACTGTTTAGAGAATTCCATTTTTTGATCCCTGAAATCTAATTGATCTATTTTGTAAAAAAGAGTTTGTAAATTTTGGAAGACGAAAGTCACCCTTTTTTCTTGTATTAATTGAGTAAAAATCGGAGTTCAAATGAAAACTGTCATAAAAAGTATCTGGTAACATAAAATATTTCAATTTATACATAAATAAAGATGTACCTTAGGAAAGAATATCTGCAAATTTAAGTAATTTCAAAGATTTAAACAATGGAGATGTGTGTGCCCAGAAGGTGGCGTTGCAGCATAAACGAACAGCCCGTTTTTGAAGTATGAAAAGGGGTTTTAAAAATTTATCAAATGTTCTTGCCCATACAAGATTACAATACATTAAGTACGGATATACAAGTGTATAATATAAAGAAAGCATGGCAGAAGATGGTAAAAAAACGTCTTAGTTTACACATAACGCCAACATTACATCGAACATTCTTGGAAATTATTTCAATATGTTTTTCCCATGAAAGATTGTTGTCAATAGTTATACCTAAAAAATTTCCAAATTGAACTTGGTCGATACATTCACCGTCCAATTTCAAAGTTATATTTTCAATAACAGTATCATTTGTTCTGCCAAAATTAAAAATCATATATTTGGTTTTTGTTTCATTAATTTCAATTTATTTGCAGAAAACCAATTAGCAAAATTTGCTTTAGAAATCAAGTCTTTCAAATTTTTACCTGAATAAAATATGTTCGTGTCGTCAGCATATAATATATAATGTAATTTCTTTGAAGATTCAATAATGTCATTTATAAACAACAAAATTAATAACGGGCCCAGGATACTACCTTGAGGCACACCTTGTCGTATAAAAAGCAGTTCAGAATGAGTTTCATTATATTTTACAAATTGCGTTCTTTTTGATAAATAACTTTTAAACCATTCCAAGGGAATACCTCTGATTCCATAAAAATTTAGTTTTTGTAATAAGATTTGGTGATCCAGACAATCGAATGCATTGCTAAGGTCTACGTAGACCCCCAAAGCTATCTCTTTTTTTTTCGTAAAATCTATACAGAAGTTCAGAAGCAAAAAGTAAAGCTGACTCTGTAAAATAACATTTTCGAAATCCAAATTGCTCAGAAAAAATAATTGAATGTTTATTGAGGAAAGTAAATAATCGATTGTACATTAATTTTTCTAGAATCTTGGAAAAGGTCGACAGCAATGAAATTGGACGATAGTTGACAAATCGTTTTTGTCACCCTTTTTGAATAGGGGTATAACTTTTGAAACGCTCATTGAATTCGGAAATAATCCAGATTGAAAAGATAAATTAAACACGTGGGTTAAAGGTTCAACAATATAATTAATTATTTTCTTTACAAGATATGGTGACATATCATCAACCCCACATGAATGTTTATTCTTTAAGAGCAATATAACTTCAAAATTTCGTTTCTGTCTGTAGGCGAAAGAAAAAAAGAATGGGTTACACTTTTTTTTAAATAATCACGAAAACATCCAATGGGCCTCGGATCATCAAAACAACCAGCATTAACAAAAAAAAAGAGTTAAAAGCACTTGCAATTAATTTCTGTTCAGTAAGTTTCACGCCATCTTTACGAATGAATGAAGGCAATTTTAACGATCTTTCTTTACCGAGCAGGCTGTTCAGAATATTCCAAGTTTTCTTTAAGTCACAACAATTCGATTTGAGTTTTGCAGCAAAATAGTTTTGTTTAGAGACACGTACAATATGAATAAGTTTGTTTTTATAGGATGAGTATTTTTTCTTCATGTTATGGGTTTTCAGTTTTAAATATCGCTTATATAAGTGTTCCTTCCTATTAATGGATTTAAGAATGCCTCTTGTAATCCAGGGGTTTTGGGGTGCTCTACTTCTTTCTCTACCGGATGATATCATTGAATGCTTGGAAATAGTCTCTTTTAAACCCTTAATAAAAGTATCGTAAGCTACGTTGACATTGGATAAGTTTGTCACAGAGGACCAATCGTTAACTGCTAGATCTTCACACAATGACTTAAAGTCTATTTGGTGTTTAACGTGAGTTTTGTTATTCACATGGGTGTGGTAACTTGGTGAAAAAGCGTTCGTTAATTGAAAGATGGGAAATGGTCATATAGATCTGAATACAAAATACCAGGTAGCATCGGCTTATCCAAAACATTTTTAAAGATATTGTCAATACAAGTAGAAGGAACACAGTATCACACAGTGTGTACACACAGTATGTGAAAACATTATTCACACTATTAACAGGCTCAAAGTCGACAGTTTACAGGTATTTTCACACTGTGGACAGTGTGACTGTTCACAGCAGCGTGTTCACGTGGTCGAATAGGTGGGTCAGAGTGTGAAGGTGGTTTCACATTGTGTTCCACACAGAGAACACACTGTGGGAAACTGAGATCTTTCCAGTAGGAAAGTCTAATAAAAAAAGAGAAATCTTAATGAAATCGCTTAATATGATATTTTTTTTAAAAACTATTTACAGCTAGGTCACCAGGATTTTTATCCGAACGGAGGAGAAGTCCAACCGGGCTGCGAGGCAACCAATGTGATCCAGGCTTGTGATCACATGAGGGCTGTCTATCTCTTCACTGAGAGTATCGGATCGAACTGCTTCTCATGCAGCAAGAAGTGCACAAGCTGGGAGAATCAATCCAGTTGCTCCAACTGTGGCACTTGTCCTGTGATGGGCTATGGCGCATCCAAGAGTAAGGGACAAGGGGCATTCGACCTCGACACTAGAAGCAGATCTCCCTTCTGCTATTAATAAGCCGGGGTGAAATTATTGAAAGTGCATTAGAAATTAGGTGGCCATGATTACGTTATTGAAAAGTCATGTGATTGTTAAAACTTAAAATCTGGAAAGGTTCAAACCCTTTTCCATCATTTTTTTAAAGAATTTATTATGGGAAGGGGGTATTTTAAAGGGATAAGGGCAAATGTGTCAGTAATTGTGATATAAACTTAGCATGCATTTCTTTACAGGCGTTTAAAATCAGTGGTAATCTTATTCATAATGACTAGATGTATATAATCTTTTTACATTGAATAAAATAACACTGGGAATATTATAAGACATTTTTTAAAAGGAAGTGATTCCCCTGGGTCAACAAAAGCTTTCAGAAGCAATCTCTATTTTATATGTTATTTCTAAAATGGTTGTATTTAAGAAATCATCCAAATTAGACATTTCCCCCTTCTCTCCACAGAGGTAAAAAAAAGTTATGATCCTTTTTTTTTCTGGTCAGAAATTGTTTTAAAAAGTGCCCCCTTTTCCCCTGCTCTATGCTGGTCAATCCAGAAAAACAAATCTGCTCTTAATACTTAAAATGCAGTTTGTGGTTTATAAATACTGCACCATGCAGAAAGAACGATGAATGTCCAGGAAACAAAAAACATTTATAAATGTTTTGAACAGTTGAATGTCAATGATAACCTGAAATTAAGTGCAGAGTGTTCTACGATGACTAAAATTTCAGAAGTTATGATATCAACAATAATGGTGATAATGATGTTAATAGTGAGGATGATGATCATGATAATCATGATAATGATGATGTTGTACTAAACAAAAGGTGAAATGAGTAGAAAAGGACGGAGAAAAGACAGTTATTTCCGTTTTAATAAAATATGCCATCACTTCTCGGCACTTTTAAAGGACGAATTTACCCCTTTCCATCCTTTCATTGTTTTTTAATGTCTTAATGATAATGATAAAGTAATTATCGGTAGAAATGTTTTTGCCGTTTTGACTGTGTATAAAATATTTTTGTGAGAAATTCGATAAATAAAATAACATTGGTTCATCTACGGCTGTGCTGTCTTTGATAATATTTCGTACATAAATCGTTGATTTCATATTGTTTGCTGAAACCGTCATTATGATCATGGTTTAAACCGTGTATAAGTGATATGTTTTATGTAATTGTTATATATTTGGACAAAAAGGGGTGAGGGAGGTAGGGAGAAAGAGAAAGAGAGAGAGGGGAGTCAGAGCATGTATTGGGTGTCAGTAGTGGTAGCACCAGGATTTTAAAACTAGGGGGGCAAATAGGGGATTACATTTAGGGAGAGGGGCAAAGGCGGACATGATTTGTTTTACACCGTTTTCCAAAATCGAGTGCGAAGTGCGAGCTAAAAATTTTAATATAGATCCTATACTGACTTGAAAAGGGATCTGTTAAAGGGATGGTCCGGGCTGAAAGTATATATAACTTAATAAATAGAGTAGAATTCACTGAGCAACCGTACATGCCGAAAATTTCATCAAAATCGGATAACAAATAACAAAGTTATTGAATTTTAAAGTTTAGCAATATTTTGTGATGACATTCGTCATGAATATTCATTAGGTGGGCTGATGATGTGACATCCCCACTTGTTCTTTTGTATTTTATTATATGAAATTAGGTTTATTCAATTTTTTTCCTCCAAGAACTAGAAAAATTGGATTGAGAACTGATTTAGTGCATTAGATATTCATTGCTCCAACTTATTTCATTATAAGGAAAACATATTATTCACACAAGTATGAAATAATGAAAAAAAAATATGATTTTAATATGTAATAAAGTAAGAAAACGGTAAGTGGAATTGTGACATCATCAGCCCAACTAATGAATATTCATGACGACTGATTTCACAAAATGTTTTAAATATTGGTTCCCCTCCCCCTGCATTTGGGTTGAGATTTCTGCCCTTGTGTTGAATTATCTTATTTCATAATCACTTTTGGTAATCAACAATAGGATGGGTATCTATTTCGACATTTTATGCGAGTGGGAAGTTTTATTGGACAATTTTGAATTTCCGACCCAAAAACTGGACATTCTAAACACTTTTTGTATTTATGAACAGGATGGGTATTTATCTAAATACTCTATACGAGCGCGAAGCGCGAGCTGAAGAAAAATGTTGTTCTGAAATTTTGACATTCTAAGCACTATTGGTAATCATGAACATGATGGGTATCTAACAAATAGATTTATGCGAGCGCGAAACGCGATCCTTAAATTTTTTATATTACGACCCAAAGATGGACATTCTAAGCACTTTATCTAAACATGAACAGGATCGTCACCTTATCTATCTCAACATTTTATGCGAGCGCGAAGTGCGAGCTGACAATTTTCGAATTTCCGACCCAAAACTCGATATTCTAAACATTTTAAATAACCATGAACATGATGGGTATCTATATAAACAATTCTGCGAGCGCATAGCGCGAGCTGAAAAAATTGATATTCTGACCTAAAATTTTGACATTCTAAGCACTTTTGGTAATCATGAACAGGATGGTCATCTCATTAATCGATGCGAGCACGAATTAAGCGCGAACTGATTTTTTTAATAGTCCAACAGAAAACTCATAAGCACATTTTTTGTGACCATGAATAGGATGGGTATTTATCTAAACAATTGATGCAAGCTGATTTTTTTTAATTCTGATTTAAAATTTGGAATTTCGAGTAAGCATTTTTGTTAATCCTGAACGGGATGAGAATCTAACAAAATATTTCATGCGAGCGCGAAGCGTTTGATGCGAGCAAACATGAGTTTGGCGCCCCCTCCCCATGTGAAACATGAATTTGGCACCGCCGGCCAAACATCAAATTAGAGCTCCAATGGTCGAATAAGAATTTGGCGCCCCTCCCTATGTTGAACATGATTTTGGCGCCCCAGGACAAACATCAATCGGGCGCCCAAGGTCAAACATCTATTCGGCGCCCCCTATGTCGAACATAAATTGGGCACCCCTTGGTAAAACATAAATTCGACACCCCCAGGTCGAACATCAATTCGGCACCCCTATGACGAGCATCAATTCGGCATCCCTATGTCGGATCTCAATTCGGCGTCCCCGATGTCGAACATTAATTCGGCGCCCCCTTTCCTTTTTTCCTTCTCTCTTTCTTTTCTTCTTTCCTCCTTCCCCCTTTTCTTTCCCTCTTTTTTCTTCCTCTTTTTGGCGCCCCCTTTTTGCCCCCCCCCCGAATACACACATGACCTATTAAATCCTTTATAAATTCTTTAGATTAAAGTGCATGAATGACCGTTGCTTTTCAGTCACGGGAGAGACAAGCATTTGAAAATATTACAGAAAATCATAAGCAAATAAAGTATTGAATTGTTATTTTCAACACGATTTTCAACAATGTGGCTTATAATGAAATTGATAATTAGATGATAATTTTACTACACTTTATAAATTGTCAGGATGCAAGATACAAGCATTTTTTTAGACAAAAATTGCCGATCATAAAATGTGAGGTAGAATGGTTCGACATTGTTAAGCTCTGTATATATATATATATATATATATATATATATATATATATATATATATATATATATATATATATATATATATATAATATAGCTCACATTTCCAGCTTGTTTGGGTTCTCAAGTCCATGCCCAAGGCGCTCCTATTCAAATAATATGACAATTAAGTAAAAAAGTCAATCAAATTTCGTCGTATTTTAACATGGAAGATCACCAAGTTGGTGACATGTGCTACCCTTTATAAATATCAGAAATAAATAGATGAATAAATAAATAGATAAATGAATGAAAATATATTTTTCAGGCAATATCCATTAAATTTGGCGCACATAATGGATTGAAATTGTTCGATTATTTTTTTTCCTTAAAACGTCAGAATAGTTTCATAGTGTCATTGCATTAAAAAAAATGGGAACCTCGCGGGTGAAACCACTTATTTTTTCCCCATAACATTTTTATAAGTTACCATAAAAAAGGTGAGATGAATAAAGGTATTTCTAAATTCTAATCAATGTCATTTAGCCACGGGAATTATCATGATTAAGTATGTTGGGAATGCATTCTATTAGCCTTGTTATTATAGCCAATTATTGCATTAAATATGAAAAAATCTTGCTTGTTAAACCATTGACCCTGAAAATCTATATAATTCAGCAGCTAGATCGTACAAGAAAAAAATAATCATGCACCCATCTTTGATCAGCGGAATGAATACATGCATGGCAACTGTACAATAACAACCTTCATAAAAGCTATGACGTAGTCATGTTGTTTCGAAGAAGTACATTTACAATGTGGGATAATAGTTCAATTGCCATTGTCAACTTTTACATTTTTCTAAAAATTTAAAAGAACTATATCCTGCTTACCAGTTTCCTTGCCTCCTTTCTCTTTCTCCCTCTCTCTCTCTATCTCTCTCTCCCACTGTTAATGCAGGTCTACTATTTGGCCGATCGATAATATCAAGAAGATGAACAAAAAAGCTGAACAAAGCCTCCTCGCAAATAAAAAGGTGGCCAGCGTAAGCAGACCGTAATTTAATCGCCTATTCAATACTTTACTTTCAGAGACCAGCTTTTGTTGAGATCCTCATAGCGATTGGCTCAAGATTGATCCTTAATATCACGCTTTATGTAAGAGGCACGGATGTGGTGCATTGTGGGTTAATCTATACATGCTATATGCAAGCCCAATACCACGCACTTGGTCACACACTTAACAAAACCTAAAGCTAACATGTTGGCGTGATTAAGAGAATCTCTTAAATCTACACCTCTTCTAAGCGAGCTGGACTTGCCGAGGAAGAAGTTTGACGTTGATCGTTACTACTTTTTACATCAATCTGTGATGCCTCTTTTTTTTCTTTGATTTTCCTGATATTTCGTTTGACTTGCTGCGTTGAGAATAGACTTTGAGCCAATCGAGAAGTTGATGGTTATCTGAGGATAGATAGGAGTGGGAAAGTTTCTGCTCTGAAAGTACAATAATGGCGTCCCTAGCAGCGGGCTGCCGTCCCGGTAGTGGTCAAGGAACACTTCGAAGGCTTCTTGTGTTTCTCGTATTAACCAGTAAGTTGATCTAGAACTATATCTAGCTTAATTGTGTTCTTATTTATCTATATATTCATTTGTCTTTCTGGTGTTTAACATATTTTATTTCTGGGTTTTATTTGATAGTTTTTTGTTTTGTTTTTGTTTCGGTGGATCTTTGGATTTTTACTAAATCTTGCACAATGAAGATTATCACGAATCAACTTATATTTCAAGTATATACTAAAACAACCAAACTTTAATCACATTGAGAGCTTTACCAATAACTTATCGATTTCTCGTCTAAGCTTAAACGTATGCCTAAACAAATATAATCAATTATCTATATTTTCATGTAGCTCAGTTATTGGTCTATTTCCTATTAAATTTTGTGGCTTCTCTATAGATAAACTAAACAGATAGAATCAGTGTAGCGCAGTTATAGGTCTATTTCCTATCAAATTTGTGGCTTCTCTAGCTACACCTATAGAATCAGTGTATACCTGGCTTGTATGATTTAGATTTCATTTCTTCCATGGTCCATTGAGACCTCCCTCTCCTAATTAAAAGTCCGTTGCAAGAAATGAAATGTCATGCTTATACTCTATATGCATTATTAAGTTTTTTGGTTAAGAATAGAAACATTAGCTCAGTTGATGTATTTTCAGTCAAGATTTCAAAGCATTTGTTGGTTTCTTGTAAGTCCATATGATGACTTACATCTACAAATAGGTAGATTATCTCTATATCTCGGGTGTGCATGTATCATGATCTCATTGGATCGTTCGTTTACTAGGGGCAAAAGCGGGCATGATTTTTTCTTGTTTCACTAATTCGAGCGCGAAGCGCAAGTTATTATTTTTTATCATAGGCCCTCTTGACTTGAAAGGGGACCTGTTAAGGACTGTTTGTAGTGACTCTTGAAGATGATATCTCACCAAATAAGATGCGAGCGCGAAGCGCGAGCTGAAAATTTTCAATACCCTGAGATGATATCTCGGCGTTATAACCCTTTTTTAAACCTTCAACAGGATGGATATCTAACTGAACATTTGATGCGATGGAAATTTTTAATTTTCATCACTATTTTGTAATTATCAAACTGCATGATGTGTATCTCGCTAAAACAAATAATGGAAACTGGAATCACGGGAGAAATAATTAGTGCATATTTATTATTGACTTGAACAATGTGTTTTACATCCTTTGTCATCATTATGAACATATTACTTATTCATCTCTACAATCAGCTTCTACGAGCGCGAAAATTTGAATTTATATAATGACCTGACAGGCTTTTGTGTAAGCAACTAATATTGTTTGGAGCTAACACTGACTAAGTGAGATTATTTTTCTTAAAAATTTTAAGCGTGAAAATGTCGTTTTTTAAAGCACTTTACAGCTTGATTAGGTGCTCTTATGCTGGAAGCATTTAATATACATTTTTTTTCAGTTTTCAAATTTTCTGGGGGGGGGGGCAACGATCCTGCTTGGTGCCGCCGGGTATATGTTAAAACTCCTCTTCCTCAATTTATCTTTATGTAATTTATATCCTGTAAAAAGAATGTGGATTTAATTAAATATTACCCTTATTTTACAATCATTATATAAACTGACTTACTCGGAAATTCGGAGAATACATGTGCCAAAGTCTCACTCTGAACTTTAAGAAAATGAATTTCATTCTGTTTCTGTGATCGTTCATTATGTTATTTTTTCCCTGGTTGATGTGGTAAATATTAACTGTAAACCACTTTGGTTATTTTTTGTCAAATTTTACCGTCCCCCCCCCAAAAAAAAAAAAAGGCAATTGCTCTATTCAGTATTATTATGATTTGGGGAAAGTGATGATCATGGTGTTTAAAGTCATTGAAGTTTAAAGTTTAGCAATATTTTGTGAAAACAGTCGTCATGAATATTCATTAGTTGGGCTGATGATGTCACAATTCCACTTACAGTTTTCTTATGTTATTACATAAAATCATATTTTTTTCATTATTTCATACTTGTGTGAATAATATGTCTCCTTATAATGAAATAAGTTGCAGCAATAAATATCTAATTCACTTAACCAGTTGTCAATCCAATTTTTCTAGTTGGAGGACAAACATTGAATAAATCTAATTTCATATAATAAAATACAAAAGAACAAGTGGGGATGTGACATCATCAGCCCACCTAATGAATATTCATGACGACTGTTTTCACAAAATATTGCTAAACTTTAAAATTCAATAACTTTGTTATTTGTTATCCGATTTTGATGAAATTTTCGGCATTTTGCTCAGTGAATTCTACTCTATTTATTAAGTGATAAATACTTTCAGCCCGAACCACCCCTTTAATTGTCAATGTGTAATTTTCAGGGGAGTGCATTGCTAATTGTCAAAGGGGTATCGTATTAAAAATCTCTTTTAAGACGGTAGTGCTGTTTTACTGTTTTTGTTTGCTTTATTTTATTCTGATTTTGATTTGAATTGTGCATGAATACGTACGTATCAAGTCTTTAATTCAATTCCATTCCATGATGATTTTAATACAAACAACACTTTAAAGATAATGATATTAACAATGATCACAATCAAAATAAATACAACAATAATGATAATAATTATAATTCCCATCACTCACTAAACATTGCAATACTATATAGACCAAAAATGTCAATAAATACTGAAACTAAGTGCATTGTAAAACGCTTTGTACTTTAGTTTTTATAGTATTATATTAATAGATAAAACAAATTGTGGCCTTTGCGACCAACACAGTATTGGAAACATTTCTTCTGACATCTATTCAATAGTTAATTAGGTCATCACCCCTGGAAGAGATATGATAGTTGACAGTGATTCGTGGGAGATGTTGATCTAAGGTTTAACCAACTGATGGATTGTACTGATTAGTGTTAAACTGTTTAACCAATGGATTAACCGTCCAGATAAGCAAACCAATAAACATTAAAAGTTCATCGGACGAGTGTCAATTGAAACATTTCGTAGACCCCAATGAAACCTTAATAGTGTTATTGTAAACATGATGATGGTGATGATTATTATTATTATCATTATTATCATTTTTTATTATCATCGTCATCATATCCGTCTTCATTGTTTCGGTTTGGTTTGGTTTGGTTTGGTTTTATTTACCGTATAAAAATCACAACAAAATACGCTGCACAAGATATAAGATTAAAAATAAATATATTAACACTTAAAAAGATACGTATCATCATAAACATGATTCGAGCTGAAAATTATTGATATTCAGACCTGAATTTATAGACATGATAGGTATATCATTGAATAAATCGCCCTAATACGAGGGCGAAGCGCGAGCCTATTCTTTTTTAACATTAGGATTCTATGACTGAATATTCTAAGCACTTTTTGTAATGATTCATGTCAAAACAATTAATGCAAGCGCGAAGCGCGAGCTGAAATCGGGACATAATAGGGAGAAGTAATCCCACGATGTGTATCTAACCAAGCAATTAATGTAAGCAAGAAGGATGGGCTGAAATTGTTATTACCTGAAATGGAGAAAAATAAGGGCTATTTGTAAGAATTCACGAAAAAGATACGTATCTCCTCGGCGAAATGCGATCGCGAAGCGCGAGCTGATTTTATAAATATATACATGTATCCTCACCTAAAAGGGTCATTTAAGTAATTGTTTGTAAAAATAAAAGAAGAGGATTTGTATCTCCCTTATCAAATCAGCGCGTGATGAAAAGCCTTGACAATTTAACAAGAAAATATGTATTTCAAAACTGTGTGTAAAATTAATGAAGAGTAACGTATCAATATGCAAACCCGTGGCTTGTTATATATTTACATATATATATTTGAAGAAAGAATATTTTAAGGATTGTTTGATTCATTTTCTAACTGTAAGAAACATCATTACCATGGTAATAATACAGGACGGGCGTATTTATTACCTTCAGTGGTATTCCTATTCTGCGCCTTTATTCCTTTGCCTTATTTTCATTTTCTTCCCTTTTTTATTTGCGCCCCTTTTACCTTTTTGCGCCCCCTGAAAGTGGTGCTCCCTCTTGCACCCCAAGCCCTGGGGGGGGGGAGGGCAGTAAAATATATTGCTGTACACACGCGTGACCAAAAAAAAACGCGTTTAAATGGGTGTTTTTTCAGTTTTTCAGTTTTTAATAAAAAACACCGATTTTCAAAAAAGGGGTAGTTTTGAAAAGGTGTGTTTTTTCCAAAGCTTTTTTTAAGACTAGCCAAACGTGTTTAGGGTATGTTTTTTCCCCGGGGTCATATTCTGGCGACAACTTGTTATAGGGGCCAAAATGTGTAAATAAAGGCCGCGAAAAACTTGTTTAGGGGGTTATTTTGCACACATGCAGAGAAAAACTCGTTTAGGGGGTGTTTGGAAATAATTTGGCCACGCGTGTGTACAGCAATACATTTGACTGGCCAAGATACTTCACTGGTCATACTGTATGTAAATTATGATGTAATATAACGGATGAATGTGGCTAATATCATGAATATTATACACAAAGGCACATCCATACATGCTTCAGCCAATCTCTCAAGTCAAATTTTTTTTTTCTCCACTTTCTCCTTCTTCCGCTTCAATCTCTTTTCTTTATTACAATGTAATTATGTACGCACATGCATGTAACATGTGAAATTACTAACAATATTGCAACTAACCCGCCATAAAGATTAGGTTCCATTATTTGAGACGCGAACAAAACAGGTGTTCTAGGTGTTTTGTATGTCTGTGTTGTTGTTTGGTTGTTAAGGTGATTTTTTCATTGATGGATTTGATTGCTTTTATATCAATAGTGCAGCTGGATCCGGGGGGTCCGAATATGAAATTCATAGATGCGTTAAACTTCTACTTAGGAATTACCACTGTAAACCGATTTGGTTAGAAATCAAAGCTCCATAAAGTCGGCTTAAATTATGTTAAATAGCAGCGTTGTTGTCCTATACCTGTTAATGCAGTAGTGTATAATCAAATACATGTTTTATAGCTTACTCATCAGGGCACACTCTACACTTGTATTCAAAATGAACAAATTGAATACAATTTCCATTGTTATGATTACATTAACAAAATTACAATAAAATTATAATTACAATTAAAATTTCTTACAAAGTCGCAATTGCTGAGAGGGGCGCATGGTATTTTTGGCTTTCAATGTGTTTTGTATGTCAATATTAGAAGTGAATATGATATTTCATTTCTGGGTCCGAGAACATCATCACACGAGGGACTCGGAATATCAATTTGTACCTTAAATACACTGATACATCTGGAAAGCATGGACATTCGTCACAATATCATGTTTAGAACTAGAAGGCTTATTTAAAAAAAAACTCCGTAATGTGTGTTAAAAGATAGATAGATACATGATAGATTGACAGATACATGTAGATATATAGATAGATAGACAGATATGAGACAGGTGAATAGATAGAGACAGAAATAGATAGATAGATATAAAGATAGATAGATAGATAGATATGAGACAGGTGAATAGATAGAGACAGAAAATATATCGACGGAAATTTATCTTTTCAACATATTCATAACACCATTGATTATTTTATTTCAAAATCGAATTATCCGTGATGATGTTATATCCTACCTATCATTATTTAATATAATGATAATTCAAAACAATGCGAAGGTGTTAAATTCTAAGCTCTACTACATTCTTCATGAACACCGGGTAACAAAATTATATTAACATAGCAAAACAAGAATCATAATATGCTTAACCTGCATGATGACCAAAACAATTAATAGTTATTGCGACATACATGTAAGTAAAATCAAAGCTGATTCAAGCTTCCGATTAACAAAAATCCAGTATCCCTTAGAAACATTGTACTATTTAATTCCATTACAGGTTGCGTTGCATCGTCTCTTGGTGCTGTACCGAGGGTGACTCGGATAGACCCGAGAGTTGGAAGTCTTCGTGGTGCCACTAGGATCGAAATCTCTGGAAGTGGTAAGTTATCGTAGTATCGTCATGGCTCCAAGTTTATTATTTTTACGGTATACGCACTTTCGAATGCTTGTTATTCCGAAGAAAGCGAATTACATAAACAGATATGTACCGATTTAATCTTAAATAAGTTTCATCATTCCAATGTTCAATAGTGTACATTGTATACAAATGATGGATAAAAACATTAATTCTGGAGTCTATATAATATACTCATTTTGAGTTACAATGTAGCAGCACCTTCATGATTGAGAAGTGATATAAAAAAAAACCCACAACCTCCCCCCCCCCCAATTTTCAAAAGTTTGAAATTTCCATATATCTTTTCAATTACAAAGAAATATATTAGACATAAGAAGTAGACCAACTATAGACCAAGCGAATATAATTCCTCAGGACTATTACTACCGACTACCAAAACTATAATCACGACACCTTTGTCAATGTCATCTTCGTCACCTTTTGTAAGCTCCGAGGAGCGCATCCTTGCCGAGTACTTCAAAACAGATAAACAACTCCCTTTATGATGTCGAGACGCAAATACAATAGGTTGCATAACGCTGACATCCAGGGACCTGAAAGGTTCTGGAAGACCAAACATTATCATATATGAAAGCATGATGAATGTCTCGCCATGCAGATCGTGACAACCACGGACAAGTACCACTAGCTTAACTCCTAGCAAACCATCAAACACTTATGATGTCAAAAGAAAGACCATTAAGAGCGTCTGGATGGTCTTATCGAACTGTTTTATCAAGAAAGGTGCCATAAAACAAAACGCGCAAAGGAAGTTTACTCAAGTTTTGCTGCTACTTTTCCCAAATCAAGTCTACTTCCGATGCCTTTCAGAAAACAATTAGATATACGCACGAACCCCTCAATGCTAATTTTGTAATAACTAAATAAATCATTCTATTGTAGTTACTTTATCGTCTATCACGCATTCCTTTCTATAATCATAAGTATGTTATTTTGACAGTTGCTGTAATTAAGTTGTAATAATATATACTAATGACAAAATTATATCAGATCTATTCCTGTTGTAAAATTCGTTGGAATTTTCAGAATGGTTTTTGTGCAGGAGTCCTCACAAAAATAACACTCTATGAACATGATGAACACAATCTATCATGTCCATAAAATTTTGATAGATACTTTACCAATTGGGCACCCAAGACCAGAGGAATTATATTAAAAAGAATATGTTCTATTAAATGACAATCTATACTTAATGAGCATTCTTTAAATTTTGATGAAAGAACATGTAGGCATCACCTCGGATAGAAATGTAATATTTTACCCTCTGATCAGGTAGATTGTCCTTCCAGTGAATACTCATGTAACACTAGGCTGGATGAATCATTGGGAAATTGCCATTTTATTATAAATATTGACCTGATTTCTCTCGAAAACAATGATGTTTTCGTTTATTCTTAAATGCCTTCGGGACTCGAATAACACGGAAATTTGTAATTTCGCAAAACATTCTGCAAAAAATATAATTTTATTGAGAGGGATCGATGATTCATTCACCAATAATTTGCCAGAGACTACTCTACCCACAGATTGTGAATACATGTTTAGAAGATTAAGTTGTATTATATATACCCATTCATCATATTAATTTTGTCCTTTTTGTATAGGATTTAGCAAGGACCGATTCAGCTTTGGGCAAGGAAACGAAGACCTTGGAAACAAAGTTTATTTCCGTAATTCGACCACATCTATACCATGTGATGTTTTGGATTACTATAGCAACGAAAATAAGATCGTCTGTGAGACCAGGTAAACACTTATCACCATTCGTTACCTTGAAAAGGATGAAATATTTAAAGAATACTTTAATAGAAATTCCTTATTAAAGTTGAGATAAAAATAAAATATATATAGTTCTTATGATGTACGTTAAAATGTTCGTTGCTAGTTAACAGTGTCTTCTTGTAGTCCAACCGTTATCATTGCGTATGTTTATAAAAGTTTCAATGTGAATTTTAGTGGGGGGACCCTCGGGGGGGGGGGGGGGAGGAGGACTTCCATATCGTGGATATCATGCGTGCCTCCAAAACGCGAAGAATAATAGAATAAAATTTGTGTAGGGGTATATAGGGGTAGTTCCCCCGATGTTTGACTGACTGTTAAGTTAACTGTGTCAAAATATTAATCTTCATGTATTTCGTGTACGTTTGATTACAGCATGCAATATATTTTTTACGTTAGCATTCATGTGTCCTTTTGCGATGACAACAGATTGAGAAAAAATGTTAGTGAAACAGGGGAGCATTTCAAGAAAAGTTTGTCACATATTTCAGTCGACTAGTTTGCTATCAGCCAATCAGAGGTAGTGATTTCCAGTACCTTGTAACATATGTCGGTGAAAATCACTGACAAAACTGTTCATGAAACGCTCCCCATTTTGTAATTCGAATCAAATCGGTAAAAGCAGTCTGAAGAATTTTTTGGGGTAACACAAATATCAGACCCTATCATAGACACATTGATTATTGCTACCAAATTAGGAACATGCAGTATGCAGTAAAGATACTTTCCATGACATAAATGAATGCTTAAAATGGAAAAGAATATGAAATTGGATTTTATCAGACAGAATTCCACGGTAACAAAAATAATGACAGAAGAATTGACTCGTGAAGGTTAATATATGAGGCACAACAATAATGTAATTCATCATAAAGATTCTGACCAAATATATATATATATATATATATATATATATATATATATATATATACATTTATATTTTAGATATTGACTATTTTCAACCTCCAAAACTCTCTCCCATTCAGAACTGGGTCTGCTGGTACATATGATATCTATGTTGAAGTAGACGGACAATCCATCACCGACGCAGGTGGATCGTATTGCAGCTCTGACTCAAATTGTCAGTTTACCGTAAGCCAATTTCATTTTCATCATCTACATAACTATGCAGATTTAATGAAATTCATGCAGTTTTTTTTGTCTCACATATTTTCTTGTATTTTCATTGTTTCATTTGAGAGTAGTTCTCTATAGAAAAGTTATTTATTTGCTGAAAATAATATTGAGAAGATTTCCCCTATTTCTTTTTTAAAGAAACATATTGTAGTTATATTTTAGTACATTATTTTGAAGAAAAAAAACATATTCAGGACCCGGTTTCTCAGAGGTAAGATCGGTCATCTGACCTCTGAATAATATTTATTTTCGTTTTATTTTAACAGTGTAGCCCTTTCAGTTATAAAAACTGCTCGACCAAGGGGCCCTGTATTTAAACAGTATCGAAATGAGATGGAAAAGTGCACATGTATAATATCCCATGTTACTGGATCCGTTTCACAGTATTTAAAAAAAAGTAGTTCAAAATAACCAGAAATTCGAAACGATGTTTGGTATTATTTTTAAAGAGGACTCTTTAATGAAATCACTGAATTCGATTGAGCGAGAAAGGGAAATCACCTTTATTATAATTTAGGTAACATGAGAAATGTTCTTAATCATCTTGGCAGATGATTTAAATTCATTATTGAATATTGGAATTATAAATCTTGTATAATATATGATAAGTATGTAAATTTTGTGGTCGATGCTCTCATACGTTGATTTCTGACAAGAAATGGCTGAATAATGGAAACTTTCATGAACACAATTGCTTCTTATGTTACATTAACATCAGGTTAAATTAAAAAAATAATAATTTGATAGGAATAATTGACGTTTTCGGAGAGTAAACAATAGTCAGTTTTGCATTAAAGGGATTTAAGATAAATCCAGATGGACTGTAGTTAGGGATCAATCGAATTCTTGATTTGGTTTGAATCATAAAAATGGTTTTAAATCTTGAAATATTTTAGTTAAAATCCTTTGAGATTTAAAAACGAATCTGAAGGATTCAAATTCAATCCCGAATTCGATTGGTCCGGCCCTAGCCACACTCCATCTGGATTATTTTAAATTCCCAATTTAGAGTGTCTGAAAATTGGCACTCTGAGACAAGGAGAAAGAAAAAAATGACGAATTTATGGAGAAAAGAGTGATGGAAAGAGAGAGGGAGAGAGATATATCGACTGTTCAGAAACGTTTAATTAGTTAGCTGTCTTCGACAAATCAATCAAGTCTTTATAATACAATTTTATTGATTTTCACTTCTCAATTAGGGATTGAGGGTCAAACAGTGTATCGATTCAAATAACAAAAGAAGTAGAACAAAAGATATATCCAGCGTCAACATAGTACAAATTATTATTTTATAGGATGAAAAGAGCATGCCAATAATATCGGGGTACTTTATATTTCCTAATATGCATATTAAGAAAATAAATGTTTAGCAATATCATAATAATTCCTTTCCATCTATACGTTAAAAAAATTGCAAATCTTCAAGAAAAAAATATTTATACAAGTATTATATGAATTTAAATCGGAGATAGTAGAAAATATGCCACTTCACCTTCTGATCAGAATTACTTTCATAATGTGAATCTACCCAGAACTAGATAGTATTTGAGAGCATATAATGAATAGAGGTTTTACTTAAGATTCAGTAACATTTAATTGAAGTATTTTTATTTTAAAGTGAAATCGGTAATTTGAATTCGTTTAATACGCGTTAATTTGTATCTGGCGGAGCAATTAAAAGATGATTATTGTTGCTATAATTATTCGTCAATTTTCAAAAAGGTATTTTGATTGTTAACATCTTAAATGGAAGAAGTTCGACGCCAATGCAAGCATCAACCATACAAAACTGCGACAAGCATAAATATAATCATAATGGTATATTCACTATTGCCATATCATTGGAAATTCCATGGAATATCGTAAACAATGGAAATGGAAGATAGATGATTACATATTCTCTCAGTGTTGTGTTAACTTTAAAATCTGCGAAATTATATGTTGATTCTAACATATATATAAATCGGGAGAATTCGAATGCTAATGTAAATTTGCGGAAATCTAAAACAGACGAGAAACATTATGCCTAATATCTTAAATAAATCAACCACTTGTAAATAGTCACGCTTGTAACTTTCCTATGTACAGAAGAACAAGATAAGAAAACGAACAAATTGATTCCTTTATTTGTAATATTAAGATTCAACAGTAGATTTTCTTTTTTTCTCTATGAAATTTCTCTGTGTATAATATTTATTCATAACATTTTGTTTGATGATTGCACCTATTATCTCTATCATAGTTATACTTTTTTTATCACAACCTTGCTGGAACAAAGTCCAAAGTATATAATCTTTAATATCGACATAATTACGTCGTTTATGAAGAAAATAAGCTAGCAAATAAAACGAGGGAAATTCAATAACAATAACATAGATATAATATGAAACTGGTTTGAAGTGGAATATGTAATATATAGATCAAATAAAGAGCTTGGGTTACTGACGTGTGCCTAATAGACATCGTTACAGTTCGTGTAAACGCATCGATATGTAATAAAAGGAAAAAAATAACCTTCCTTTCTTTCTTTTGTGCACTGCTGACGTAGGTTCGGTCACCGAAGCGTTTCCCGGCGTCTTGCCCCGGCGCACAATCTTAAAGAACGCCATAACCTCTGAATTCCCCCTCACCAATATACGTGCGAAAATACCTGACCATCCACCTTTCGATCGAAAAGAAAACAACAAAAGTCGCATTCTAAGGCACTGTCACACTACAGAGTTTGATACCAGACTAGCCCGCACAGCGATTGTAGAAACAAATCGTGTAATATGCAAACAAGAGTCGATCGGTATAAAGATGGCGTGCGGTGTGGCTAGCGTGCATCAGGCACAGAAGAAAGATAATATACCTTTAACCTCCGACGTCTTGAAATATTGATTACATGTATAATTCTTTCACATTAGCTCTCCAAGCAATTATGTTAAGGAGAGTTCTTACCCTGGGATAATGTTATTACCAGATGTTTGTTTTGGCGTCTCTAAGCACTTTTCTCCTCTTTTCACCCTCTTCAAGCTTTATAATTCGATACATGACACTGTTCCAAAAGTGAGATTTATACTTTGAACGAATCATAACCCGTTGAACCAAAGATATTGACAAGCACTTAGTTCCGAAAATTTATGACCATACAATTCTAAAGTCGCTTCTTCTCTGTACAGGTACCATGTACGGAGAGATTCTGCAATTTGAGTATTACCGTAATAGGTCCATGGTATTACCAAGTGAATTAAACACATTTTCTGGGGCGAAAGAATTCCACAGGAGAGAAACATCAGCATAAAATTTTTCTAAAAAAGATAATTCAATAGATTTCCAAGGGGCAGTGAGGTTAACATCAAGAAGATTTTTCACCCAAACCATCTTTTGGGCATTAACATAGGTTTAGAGGATCAATCATTTTTAAGCCTCCCTCCACATACATGACATATAGTTATTACATATAAGTCGTCTCTTGACTCTGTCCCTGCCTCCATTCCAGATGAATTAAAAAAAATTCTATTCAACTCTTTGAAAAAGGAATGAGGGACTTTAATACAAAGCACAGGGAAAATAAATGTCAGTTGTGGCCCGTTTTAAGTAGTTTAAAAAAATTGTTGAAATAAATTGTTTTAAACAACTTTTTAAAATGAAATAATGTTTAAACTTCTGCTTAAACCTGTATAAAAAGTTTAAACAAGTTTTGTAACAAAAGTAGTTAGAGTGACGGCCTTAGCGTGCTTATTTGTTAAACAGATACACATAGGAAATTGATATAGTTTTAAACATGAATAACTTTGGTTTTCAAAGGGCTAGCCCTTTGATTTTGGGTCTCATTAACAGTTGGATACAACAGGTTTTAAAGGCTATATATATACATCTACACGTAGAATCATTATTCAATAATTACGATTTGTTAGAAATTCAAAGTAAAAACTGCTAAAAACTTCAGTTTTTTTATATTTAAAATTTACATAAATTTGCATATCAAAGTGACTTGATAAATTATGATAGAATCCCTTTGAGTTGTATATCGTTTGAAAGGGAATTTCATGAGCAATGCAATCTAATGGTATATGGATGAAGAGATAAGAAACTGAATAAATGTTAACGGTGGTCCTGAAGAGTCTAACATGTTTACTCACCATGCTCATGAGATGTGAGCAGTTAACTCTGGTTCAATCACGACACAAGTCTAGGTTATACACGGTCGACGGAAATTGTTAAGACTCCGTTAACACATGGAGTTTCTGATGTTAATTTATGCCGTGCTTAAATACCCTCTAAATACAAAAGGTGAAAAGAGAGGAAAAGGGCAGAGAAGTGACAGCTTTTTCCACTCTCGATACTAAAAATCATGGGCCCTTTTCAGGTTGATCTACCCCTTTCCATCCTTTCATTTTTAGAGCGTACTTTAAGGGTAAAACTTCTGTATTTTTATATTACTTTCCATAATTAAACCTCAACATGAAACCAAACTGTGTTTTTCTTTCTTTTTTCTACCTTTTCTTTTCTTTCTTCCTTCATTTCCCTCTTTTGTCTTTTCTTTTCTGTTCTCATTTTCCGCTCCCTATGACTCTCTTTTTACTTGGTCCCCATGGAAGACCAGCTGCACATATAATTGGTGCTGCTGAATATGGGTTATTTAACCGTCTCTTGTCTTAAGTTTGATCTTAAGCGGAATAATACACTTGATTTTGTGTTTTTCCCCTTTTAGTACCAAAGCGGGCGTACTCCAACCATTGACTACGTCACACCGACGTACAATATTCCAGGTAAATATATCATTCAGTTTCATTTAAGTGAGCATCAAAGTTCAAGTAGCCTTTTGACAATCAATTTAAATTTCAGTATTATCATTGTTACTTTCTTTAAAAAAACAATTGAACATGTTACAAGCGGATTAAATAACGATAACTTAAAACTCAATATATAACCAAACGTATACAGTATATACTTCATGCACAATAAGTCAATTTCAACTTGTTATTTGTTTATATGTATTCATTAAGACTGATTTTAAAAAGTATTTATACCAAACTCGTCCATACCGTCAAAAATTCCCAAACTGCATTATAATGAATGTTGGAGCCGTGACGCAAAAAGAAAGGTGACATGTTTACTTTAAATATACTTCTTATAAATTTGTGAGACATTTCAACTATCTACTCAATACGATTATTGAATTATTCTTTAGAATAATCATTATCATCCCTATCAAAATTACAAGCGATGTATTAAATCTTTGACAATATATAGAGCAACCCCTTACGATCCGAGGTAGGATCTATACGGAGCTCTACGACGCAACTCAACTCAATGAGGAGGACGATGACGCAGAAGACCTCGATGGAGATGATCCCCTAGTCATTCAGCGGTAAGACTAGTTTTAATCGATCACCTGTATGATGGAGATATTCGTAGAAATGGTTTATAATGATATTGCCTGTATGGATGGGATGATGATGGTGATGACGATGATGGTGGTGATGGAGATGATGGTGGTGGTGCATGCTTATGATGGGGATGATGATGATGATGAAGTTTATGAAGATGATGGTGGTGGTGGTGATGATATATAACCATCTAATTTGAATTTAATAGTATATAAGATTATTCTACAGCGATACTTCTCTTTGTGCAATATATATGATGATAACGGTGGCCGCGCTGTTTTAACAATTTTAATGGTTGCTTTTTTTCCATTTCAGAAAATATAAATAAAACAAGAAACAAGTAAGCCAGTTATTTTACAAGAATATTGGTTTGATGTGTTAAATTGAAATAAATCAAAATAATTTCATATTAACAACATTGGAATGATTCAAAATGCCAAAAATAATGAATAAAAAAGGAAAAGGCATGCACAATATCAATAAAAAGAATTTTAGACATATATCATTGCAATATTACCTATGTATTATTATCTAAATACACGACAAATATTTAGTGAGGATCCCCATTGAAAGGGGGGGGGGGGCAAATCGCCTGTTAAGATAAACAGTTCATGGCGGTGTGCCCACGAAGTTGGATGCAATTAGATCTCTTTCATAATTATTACAGAGTTAAGGCAATATAGGTTACCACAAGGCGCGTAGTTAGGCAATCACCATTCAAAAGAAATTTCTGCATGTTGTAATTCACCGAAAATGAATTGGCCAAAATATTACATGAAAGGGCTCTAACAACTTGGGCAAACCCCGGGGGACAAACCGCCGTGAACCGGCGATCCGATGAACCACTACATCATCACCCTTTTACAGAATGCTCAATAAGCCGAGAAAATTAAGCTTTAGAGTCAGTATTCGTCGTCTTGACAACCAAATAAACAAAAAATATAATTCAATGCACCTGATTGTTGAAAAGAGAGCTATGGAAGTTCTGCATAATAAACTGCAATTATAAAGGTGCGAAATAGTCTCCATGCTCCGTGCAAAGGCTGATTAAAAGCAAAAAAAAAAAACCTAGATGATCAGATTATACAAGTGCGAAATAAAATTCGAATCCATGGCGTTTGTTGAAAGACAATATTGAAAGGAAAAAATACAATTTATTCTCGAACATGACAAAATGGATGCCCGCTTTTTATTTGCAAAGTCGAAGCCGTAACTTCATTTTCAACATTTATTTGGGATGGCAGACATTGATTAATAACTTAAGTAAATTGAAATTTATTTTAAATTTCTGTAAAAAAATGTAAATGAGAAAAAAGACTTTGTTCTTCCAATTGATTTATCAATCACAAAATTGTATAGTATTCGATTAGATGAGAGTAGTGTTTGTATATTCTGTATCCATTCTTTGTTTATAAGGTTGCAGTATATTTCATTTATATTGATATACAAAAGAAATAAGTTACCATTATGGGAAATATGAATCTTCGATATTGATGATCTAAATTTTAAAATCAATGTTATTTAATTTTTTTATCTATCTTGTATGTGAGTTTATTCAATAAGGCTTAATATTCAATATTAATAACAGATAAATGAAGAGAGAGTGAAGAAACTCCAAGCAAGTAAACTTTTTTTTTTCGAAAGAACAAACTATTGTCTCCTATATATTGGGATAATCATCATCATGTTTGAATGATATCATCTAAGTTCTTCTCAATGCCGGCCAAAACTTTTGAAAATAACCATTTCATTTTGCATTTATTTTCAATTATCATTAAACGTTTTTCCACATTTTTTTTTCATACCGGTAAATATAAAAGAACCCTTTCTTATCCACCTTGACTGTAGTCTACGATAATTGTGAGTCGACTTGTCTCGTATTTCGTCCATTCTTTATAAATGAGTTAATAAAACGATCTCCTTGAGGTTTTGGTAATACACATAACAGAAAAACTAAGCGACTCGAGTATATAGGAGTTAAATCTATCATTATCCATACTCTCAAAAATTATTTCCTTTTGTAGCTTTGGAGGAAAACAAATTCAATTGTGTCCTAGAGTCAGGTGAAAATATGATCTCCTGATAATCTAATCCAGAGAATATTATTTTATTCATGGGAGTATATGCTTGTAGCATCTAAGCTTCACATTGAAAAAAAAATCGATTGATGCAAAGTCCCGAAAAATTTAGCATATTCCTTTATCGAAAATATATGCGCGATTATAAGTGACTTGGCATGATGTTTTGGAAAAGGATTCCTCGATGAAGACGATTTTTTCCAAGAAAGTCTTTATTAAAAATTTATCCGCTTATATGCAAAATACATATAATATATTACAAACCCTATCATACTTTTATAGAAAACAAATTTTAAGTAAGCTCGGTGTGCCTCGATCCATCAAGATAGCTTATTCATGATGCGTTCTATCTCATGTTAATATTTTAATTTCCTTTGAAATGATGAAACGATAAACAACATTTTACACTCGAAGATGATGTTACTAATGAAGACTACGTCGTCAAGATTTAATTGGTAAACTAATACAACAATTTTATTTATCCTATTTCCAACGAATCAAGTACTACAAAAAAGAATTTGAACTCATTCACATTTGTGAAAAAGTTTTTTTTCGGAGTTGCTAATGTGATCGATGACACATTTTTTCCCCACTTTCTCTCCATCTATACCGTTAATGTGATGTACACATTGAGAAAGTAAAGTTTAATTGTGCACCCTTGAAATGTCACTCTAAGAGCTCATGTGTTTTGGTGCAACTTTTCACCCTAAAAAGCCTTTTGTACCTGTATGGGTGCAGGTTAGTATACATTTTGCACTATAAAGGATGCAGAGTTAATATCCCCTTCAGGAAAGTCTTAAATGTGCGCCCTTTTGAATGAAAAAAAAGATACGCATCATTAAGGGTCTATATTACTGCGTTATCAATCCATCACCGTTTTTTATATTTATTTTTAGTATCTACTGGGGACCTCAGATCATATGTGATCCGGAAGATCCTGAAACAGAAGCACCGTAAGTTTCAGTTTATTTCTTCTCTTACTCCCAGCTCACAATATTATGACAGAAACATAAATGTAGTACAACATGCTTCTTATGATTATTGAAATGATTTTTTATATTTTATATATTTTGTGTTTTACTTTGTAAAAAAAAGTTGCAATGCAGCCTTTAGCGGCTATGATTCTTAATAAACCATTTCAATTTCAGGGGTGATTCTGGATATTTTAGAAAAGAAATAATCAACCCGTTATAATATCTACTCGAAATATGAAAGCAAGATATTATCAGGACATGTTGGCATATATTGTTATTTCATTTTTTTTTATTCAAGTGTTGATTTGAATGTTGATTCCCGTTGTATTAATCTATTTCATTGACAGTTGACTCTCTATGTAAGCTTTGCCTGCATTTCCGGATTATTTTTTTAATTTTAATAAATAGATATGGTATAGAGCTGGATGACGAGGAATCAACATGGGGAACTATCATGTGCAGACCGGATACACCTCTCGTTGGTATGTTATAAACATCTTATTCGTATCTGTTCTAATATTCGTGTGGCCGCCGCACGGTGTACACACTTCACGATGAATCAGCGATCTGAATTTGTACAACAACAACAACATATATAAACTATGATATGAAATATTCTTTCTATCCAGTGTTATTTAAGCTAAAATTCATTACCTTTTGCGAGCCCTGTTGAAATCCATTATCAATTTAATGTCTATTCATAATCGTTGCGTCATATCTTTTGTAATTGATGCAATTTGAAACAGATTTGTTAGAGGATTTTCGTAATTGCTACCACCTTTTCAGAAGTGTGCAATCAGATGTTAACGAGGATACATCCATGAACATCTGAATGCTGTTTCAAGTAACATCTTGTTTCTCAAGATACTCGTCTTTGAAAATAGCAACCAGTCATTTGTATTTGCTTAAAACCTATTTGTTTGACCAACCGAAGAAATAAAAACCAACAGGAGCCATAAACTATTGTTCGATGGATGTTCATCTTGGTGTCTGCATCCATGTTTTTTTAAATGTCTGTTTGAATGGTTGTGAAAGTGACATTTGAAATAATTGATTAATTAATGATTAAATTAGTCCAAGGTTACCGGAAGGGTTACTCTGTGTAACTTTTCGCGAATACCGGGATCATTCGGCAAACTTGTCTTCAAGACCATTCCGCGAATTAATGCATTCAGATCAAATAATGACATTTCCGCTACTATCAACGACTATGCAATACTGCCCTGTCTAATTGTCTAATTAACACCTGATCGGTTCAACAGCAAACACATTTCTTTGACTAAGTGTGTACTCATCGCCTATCCTAGCCTTTGATTTGACAAGAGAAAAAACTTGACTAGTCATTTTATCAGGTGTCACTGGTTAGCTCACCATTTGCCATTTACATAAAGATGATCATTTTGACGTTTGCTTAAGAAGTGGTCACCTCGCAAAAATAAACCGTTGTTATTTACACCTGGAAATCAATCTATTTGTATTCTTCGTCCTTGGTTGCCCTCAAAATAAAAAAGAATCTTGTTTAAGTGCGACCTCTGGTGATAAAGAACATATGGTTGTGACTTTCTTACCAGTCAATGGGAAGCCTAAGAAAACAATAAAAAAAAACCTTCCCGAAGGACCTGATCATTTCTGTTTCAAGGCAGTTCGATCTGATAATGTTTGATTGTAACTGGTATTCTTTTTATTATGCTGTTTGTCTGAGTTTTGCGTTTGCGAATTGTTTTTCCGAATTAACTTTAAATAAAGAGTGTAAATAACCGTGTTTACCTCGTTCCTTGTGTGTACAGTCTATGCTAGGATAGCGAGGTGTACACGTGTGTTTAAAGTATTCTGATGTATTTTTGCAAAAAACAAGAGATTAACAATATATTTAAAGTATTATAAAATAAATAAAAATTCAATGAATTTTTGTCAGATTACGTTATTCCACAGTATTTTCTGTGATTCTGCGAATCTATAGATTTTTACATGTGTGACATTTTAATGTTTATTGAGCAATTAAACTGTTGTCATAATTATATTTGCCTTTTACATGTATTAGTAGAACTCAAAAGTCTCGTTTTATGAGGGTTATTTTTTGTGTAAAATGTAATGAGATTTGCAAGTTTGATTGACCCCATCTACGCGCTGGGGGCGTGTCGTATGATAAACACGTAGAAAGAAGATCTGGGACCGCGCGGTCTCTAGTCCCTTTCCAAACAGAGGGATTATATTCCTCTGTATTTGGGCATTTTCAAGTCAATCATGCTGTGCAGGTAAAAATTGCTAGTCATCACAGCTATCGACTCCCCTCCATGCATTATAAGGAACCGATTGTCGAATTAATCTGTTGAATCGACATTTTATCCAAGGGACCTGCACAGAAAGGGCATTGATCAAAACGGAGGCTTAATCCATTATTGATTGTTCCTTGGGCTTAGAAGGTTTTAAAGATTTTATTTTGGTTCTTTCAAATAGGCTCGCATCGATCACGTTTGCGCGCGCACAGCAGGCATATTGATGTTTCATAATGGTGACGTACGTACTTCACATTTAAATGCCATATGAATTGTTAATTGTTCGATTTGTATAACACTTCCTCAGTCAGAACTTTGTCCAGGGCACCCAGTATTTCTGTCTTGCAATTTCTTCTCATCTTCCTTTCTCCTTCCTTCCAACTCTAATAGCATAAAATGTTCGGCCAACATGAGCCTAGATGCCCCTACACACAGCCTGGATACATCTGGGAACGAAATTGAGTCCCATTAGAAGAAAAAAAAAATAATAATTTCAGCTGGAAATTTCAACTAAATTTGGTCATCTGCTTAGGGTTCGTTTTTTTTTCCTGAATTTCCGGAATCCATGGCTATCTCCATACTCTAGATTATGTCTTTGTTGGTAAACTTTCTACAGGGTGACGGTTATAATTTTGTAACATCCCCCTTTTCATCTGTCTCCCGATGTATTATCAAAGTCTACTTAAACGACTTATCATATCTAAATCTCTTTATTGATTAAACCAAGTGATAATTTATATGTCTGACTCTCGAACTCTATACCATATTTGGCCATATCACGTATCGCAGCTTGGTGATACTTGGCTCAGGCCTTACGGATGGAGTCTGTCATTTTGGGGACGCTGCATTATACGGAAACAGGGCCCTACTAACTAGTAGACTGATCGAACTGCTTTCAATAGCACACTATGACCCAGAGTTATAATTTAGGGAACCTTTCTTCTCCTTTTTTAAAGTATTTGTCTTTTAACGGAGAAACGCTATAAAAAGGTTGATAATTTTGACAGCAATGTTTTAATTCTTTCGGTCACTCTCTTACTTTTTCAGGTTCATATCGCCTCACATACCTCGTCTCTGGAGCGTACGGTCGATCGTTGTCTGATACAGACACCCTCTACGTCAGTGGGGAGGACAAGCTTTACCATTACCAGACTCATGCAGGTATTCTCGTTTACATTATTTGTTTTATACCCAGAATTAATTGTAGACAGGTCGTCCAATTAGCACTTAATTCATGAATGGTTAGTACGGGGCAGCTGCCATTACAAGATGGACACTATGCTAGTAATAGACAAAATGTACCCTAAACTTTCATGCATGCATGCATCCTTAATCTCTGAATGTAGATCCCTACACCATTTTGTCGCGTTTTCCCACCCTAGATACCATAATTATTGCATCAAATATTTTGCATCTAGGCCTATTGCAGTATGAATTAATAACCTTTACATGTATCAGGTTTTTGAAAGTATATCATTACCATGGCAAATATATCCCCCTTTCTCTTTCCCCTTCAGATATCTCTAGTGTGTATCCTGTAGAGGGGAGTCTGTCCGGTGGCACGGATGTCACAATTGAAGGGAGATATTTTGACTATACCGATCCTGATCTTGCAGTTTACATCGGAGGTATGTATTTTATCACTATATATGATCACATCCACACTTGCAGATTTCTACAATATTATTGATACACATCATCAAATAGGGGACGTTAGTAAAATTTACATAGTCGATGTACCCCCGGAAAATTTAAAAAGTTTATTTAAGTCCGTTCAATATATTCATGATTATGTATCTTCCCGATAACCAGCAATATTACACACACACACGTTCGAGCGCCCTTTGTGTCAAGAGATCCTTATTTTGGGTGATTACGTTTGACATGACAGGCGGATTATGTTTATTTCTTCAGAGAATGTCTATGATATATAATATACATGGACAGAAAACAAAATTTAGTTAAATTCGACGTACCTTGACCCATCAGGGTATATCATGAACTTATCATTTTATTGCATTGGCATAGTTCGTTCTATTTCATGCTGATATTTTCGTTTCTTTTCAAACTATGAAAGAGATATTTTGATTGCGTCATTTAAAAAAGTAAATTTTTAAAATTGTTATATATTTGTAGGTGTTCCCTGTGATATCTACAACGTTAGTAGTACAGAGATCTTGTGCCGTACCAATCCTGCTGATGATAACATACTTCATGTGAATGCTACAGTATTCCCTGGCGGCCGTGGGATACTTCGAGAAGTCTGGAACAGTACAGCCGGAGAGTATGTGACCTATTTTACAATTTATCATTTATAATTTTCCTGAAAATGGTGTATAGGGGGGAAAAATAAAATAAAAATAAACGGCGAGACTGGGATGGGGGTGGTGGCTACTAAACTCAAGGACACGTGTGAGCTGAAATGCGTCTCTTCCAATGTATGACCATGGACCTATTACGAATAGGTCCATGGTATGACGCAGGACAACTTCTTATTGGAGTTTTTTCTCCCATTTTCTTACACTTTCCCTCTGTTTTCTTACACTTTTTTCTTTTTGATTGAGAATCAGCAGCTCAGTAGGGCGGGCGGTCGGTCGTTCGGTATTTCGCAAATCTTTTTGATCAAACTACTTCCTCAGTTTTTACCCAATGCTCATGAAACTTGGCGACCGCATTGATCTTATAGTTAAAACGTGCTATATATATATATATCACACAACTGCATCGCCGCATTATATATTTGTTTGCTTAATTGCTTTCATTTCTGCATTCAAGTAATAGAATATTGATGTCAGAGAAAAAATATGCGTTAGATAAGTTACAATATTTTTTTGCATGATTGAATGATGTCTTATTTTATTCTTCCTTTACAGCGTCCGTGATGATTCTGACTTCGATACCTCAGCATCCGATTACTGCTCTCACATCCGCCCGTTCGCTAGTTCACCCGACAACGCTCCATGTGGAGAAAGCAACAACTACGTCTCTCGCTTCAGAGGATTCTTCGTTCCACCGTCAGATGGTTACTATGCATTTGGCATCCAAAGCGATGACAATTCTGTTCTCTACTTCAGCCAGACCATGTACCCTGCAGATAAGGTCAGTGAGAGTCTCATTATCTTGGCGATTACGCTGCTCAAGACACACTTGACACTAATGTGGGGTTGAAAGAAAGTTGAGTTTCAATGGAAGTCGAATCATTTGGAAATCAACTGCAAATTAGCAGTCTATATTATGATCGACCTTTAAGAAGCAATCAATCGCCATCGCGTTGCTACAGAATCGTGCTTCATATAAAACGCAAGTTCCTTGCGACGCCTCATTACCCTTCTGTTTGATTGACACTAGCCCTCCTCATGCAATTCTGTCAGTTCCCTCTCATGAAAGAACATCTGCAGACTGGTCATCAGAAGCGTCATTCTTCTCCTACTCCTCCCTTCCTCGATGTTTTCCGTATCAAAAGAAGATGCAGTCTTTACAATAATATTACCTGTGGAAATCATTTCCCTTTAGAGTTAAGATTTTCAAAGAGCAAATTTATTTGGTTGGAGTTAAACGCCAAAATAGTTGTAAAAAATGAAAATATTAAAGATATTAAGAAACCCCCTCTTTATTAAACGTTTACAACCTCGTACCGAACATTACATAATTTTTTCGTGAATCGTCTATAGCTTTGGAGATGATCTTAAAGATTTTTTTTTTTAAACTATCGCAGACGTTGAGATTGAAACCTCTGGCATGTCATTTATGTCTCTGCTTATTTACAGGTTGAGATCGCAAGTAGCCCGTCGTATTCCAACTCCATAACTCGCTTTGAAGAACAGATCTCAGCCAAGATGTTCCTGGAAGGTGGAAAGTATTACTACATGGAATCACGGATGAGGGACTATTCAGGAGGAGACTTCATGTACGTTGGTGTGTTTCTGTCTAATAGTTCCATCATATCATCGCAGTATGAAGGAGCCACGGATGAGGAACAGACAATCACTATTACATCCGATGTCCAAAATGAATATCAGGTAATAGTTTTTTTTAACGTCGTGAAAGAAAAGAAATAATTTCTTCATGTATTTCAAAACACGATACACAGCACATGATCACAAAATTCAGTTTTGTAAGATAATCTACCTGGTACTTTTATCGTGGACGATGGATTTAAGGAAAGAGATATTTAATTTGGAATATGATGAGCTCCGAGATATAAATTTTGATTCTGTCCAACCTATTCAAAAACAGGCGGTAACATACGGAGATGGCCTTTACGAGACACAGGACGTCCGAGTCAGCCTCGGTTGTACAGGCATCTTCTGTGATGATGATGATGACCAGTTCATTATGACCACTATCCCCAGCGAGATGGTCAACACTACGGAGCAAAACGCGACCACGGCTGAGAGTACCACGATAACCATGATGATGACGACGGAGAATAGCACTGAGGGAAGCGGCAGCGGAAGCGGTTTCATGGGATACTTCCGTCTCAGTTATGGTGCTTTTTCAACTGGTACGTAAAAAAAACCCAGCAACAACAACAATGACATCTCGCGTCAGAACAATAGATCTGACGTGTATGACATGAAAAAATGTTTAAAGGTAGAAGAGCTACTATTCCGAATGTACGTGTGAGTGTGGGTGTGTGTGTGGAGGGGGGGGGGGTAAGGAGGAACGGATACGGGTGAACTAGAGACGGTGGGATGTGAGGATGACGAAAATTATCAGTGCGTCCTAAATTATTGCTATCCTTCGAATGATCCTTTGCAGGATTGATTGGCGAGGTACACTTAACGCAAAATGCCAGTCAAAACTCTGTGAAGTCAGCTTATTCCATTTTTTTAATCTTCTCAAATCATCTTCCTACTCCACAGATGACATTGAAGTCGGTGCCTCAGCGATGGAAGTTCAGGATGCTCTTAACATGTTACCCCTTGGAAACGGATCGGGTACGAACATGACGTACGGTAACCTCTCTGTCACTGTAACTGCTCGGGAAGAGGGTGACCTCACCATTTACAGGGTCAGGTTTAACTCCTTTGGTAAGTGAAAATTTTGTTTTTGAATGACCGCAGAAGTTTAAACCAGTAAATCTGTCTTATGTTTCAAGGAAAATTAAATTCTATATCATTTTTGTGATCTGCAAGTTTTAGTATTAGAATACACTGCCAAGTCGGCTCAGAATATCGATTTTTGCGCTGAAACTGTTTATGGATTTTAGTGATCCTTCAAATTAAAAGCCGTTTGAACTTAGCAGCAGTCTGTTTTGATAATAAAGAATTTAAAATCTTGCAATGTATGTTATTGTTATTTCAAGGGGTGTGATCCATCGGTTCCATTTCTAATTATTATTTTTCTCATTTTAGTGAAGCCCCCGTGTAGAGCCCCCTAAGTTTGAATATAAAAAGAGTTTTATTAAATCGGGAAATATATTTAAAAAACATTAAATTATTGGAATACAATGACACCAAGTGTGCTCTCTTTACAGGTGCGTTCTCTCTTCTGGAAGATGCTAGTTACGATACCAATGTGAGGGTGAATATTTCTCGGGTTACTGCTGGCGCAGTGAATGGAACTGCGGTTCCGTCCAGTTTCAGACTCTCCTACGGCGGACGTATTTCTGAACTTCTGACATTCGATTCCTCGGCTGATGATGTAAGTATACAAAATGGAAGGAGAGAAAAAAAAATGAACTGAAATAACTCGAACTCCGGCCCAGAGTACTCGTTACCTGCCACCTGTAGTATATGGGGCCTGTTACACAAAACTTAGCAGTTATAGTATTAAAAAATTTGCGATTAATTGGATTGATTACAATGTACAATCAATCGTGAAAATTAAGCGTACGATTAATCGCTTGCCCTGAAGATCATACTAGATCAGTTGATAAGAAAACGGTTGTATTTTTTTCATATCTTATTCGTCAAATCAAAATTGGATGAATGTCCCCTTTATAGAAAAGGTAAATGTATACAGTCATAGTAAATATGATATGAATGAGATTAAAACAAAGACAAAGGAAGGCGAGGCATAAAGCTTCCAAAAAGCATAACGAGAAAACAATATAAAAATTAGAATGAATAATTATTCAAAATAAAAATGAAGAGATGAATAGGTGAGTTAGTTTGTACATGTATGCTGTTAAGTGTCATGTATCACGTATATTTTGTATTACTTTGTGGAAAAAATATGAAATTCTGAATTTCTTTTGAAAAGTTGCTATGTAAACAACCTAACCCCAACAATGTGTGTTCTTTTAGAAAGTGAATAAAGGTAAATGTGAATTCAGGATAGATTACATATTTCATGAAAATAACGTAATACTACAAATTTCATCACAACTAATTGACCCGCAGCAAGTTTTTTTTTTAATTTCTTCCCCCTTTGTCGTGAGACAGCACATTAACTCATTCCCTAACTAACTTGCAGTTCCTAATCATATACATTTTATATCTTCTGTAGGTTCGCAATGCCGTTTTAGATATGATCACGGTGAAATGCGAATCGACAAGCACCGGCAGACCGTATTATTTCGTCGATTACGAGTCGGCCGCCGTCGGTTCAGAGTTCGGAACTCGTGTGAACGACCAGGAACCATTCTGTGGACGAACCTCGCTTCGTAATCCCAACTGGGTATTTTACGTCGGGGTAATGGGATCTGTTTCAAGTGTTGATCTGCGATACACAAGCGAGGTATATATCACAAACACGATATTTAAGAATAAATGTAGTGAAATAAAAAAAAATCGTCGTAACGCTTGTAATCGGGATTTCATTTGTTCTTTCGTTTATTTAATGTATATAATATTTGCCGGTCCTTACTAAAGTGGGGATATTTTTTGAAGTACATATCTTTCGACCAGGATTAAATTTGATAACCTCCTTCCATGCTAACTTGTTTGAGCTTTCGGGAAATCCACCACTCCACCCAAAGCTGATAAGAAAGAATAAAACGAGAAAGATCAAATTAGCATATCGCTGATAATTTCATATACGAGCGTAATATAAGAAATTTATGACATGCATATTTCATGAGAGGGCATATTTTTTGTATTTTATTTTATGATATGTCAAAAATTGATTTCAATATTTGTAGATTTGATATTGAAGAAGATTTGACTGAACGTAATAGTTACATGGTTTGTGAATCATATAAGCAAATCTAAAAATGCCGATTCGTAGCGTTATGCTTGTTGACTGTTTTCTATCTTTTTAGGGGGACTTGTCCTTTAGGCTGTCATCATCGTCGAGTCTATTATCGTCAAAGTTCTAATTAAGCCCATAGTCTTCTTTGCAGGGGCGTCGATCCGTTTTTCAGATGGGGGGGGGGGCAAAATCATAAATCAACGTTCCAAAGGCGTTCGATCACACAAAATGAACAAACCACCCCCACACACATAGGCCTATATATATATATATAGGCCTACATATATATATATATATATGTACATGATTCATGAGAAAGAGACACATATCTCACCAACAAATTAATATGCGAGCGCGAAGCGCGAGCTGAAATTTTTTAGTATACTGACCTGGAAACGGGAAAAAGGTACCTGTTTAGGACTTTTTGTAGTAACTCATGAGGACGACATGTATCTCACTAACAGATAATGAGAGTGCCGAGAGCGAGCTGAAATTTATTTATATTCTGACCTGAAAGCTTGATATTCTAAGCGTTTTGAGTACCAATAATTAAGATGGGTATTTACATGAACAATAGATGCGAAGCGCGAGCTGAAAATTTTGACATTTCTAACTGAAAAAAATGACAGTTTAATGGACGTTTTTAATAAAGAACAAGATATATATCCAACAAAAGATTGTTGCAAATCGAAGCAGGAGTTCTTTAGAGGTTAAGAACTGAAAAGGGGACAATTTCACCTATTTAATAACGAAAAGTATGGGTTTTTGCTACAAAAATGATGCGAGCGCGAAGCGCGAGCTGAAAAATTTTATATTCCAATTTGAAAAGCAGACATTTTGAGCACGATTTTAGATAAAGAACGAGTTGTGTATTTAAATCTCGCTTGCTGATTTCTGTGTAACATTATAATCTCATTATTTTATTTTTGCACATGCGGAATTATTGGGGGGGGGGGGGGCAAAACGATATGTTTGCCCCCCCCCCAATATTTTCATTGGTGGGGCGATCGCCCCCCTGCCCCCCCCCCAGGATCGACGCCTCTGCTTCTTTGTATAAGACAAAAGCAATTCCTAGTCGAAACAGATTGATAGATACATCAAAATAGTCTCCATAGTCAATAAGGTTTTTCATTTTCGTTTCATGCGTTTCATTTTAGTTTTGTTTGGGACATCGTGGAACTGGTTTTGAGAGATGGTTTTATGTCTGGGTGTCTTGGATTGACAAGAGTAAGAGCAGCCGATTCAACGCAATCTACATCAATGGCGGCTTCGTCCAGAACAACAAGTATGTATACATTATACTTATCGCTGAACGCTCTGAGTATTTTTCATACACCTACTTTTATTGCAAGATCTGATCGAAAAGAGGAACGTTTCCT